>NW_027477943.1:0-47921 GCF_051020955.1 Megalopta genalis
TAGCATCAAATCCATGCGAAACACATGATTTAGCTTCAAATCATTGCGATGTAGAAGGGTTAGCTTCAAATCCAAGCGAAACACATGATTTAGTTGCAAATCAATGCGATGTAGAAGGTGTAGCTTCAAATCCATGCGAAATAAATGATTTAGCATCAGTTACTTGGGATATAAGTGATACAGCTTTAATTGCAGGGGAAACAAACGAGTTAGCTTCAAACCCATGCAAAACACATGACTAAGCTTCAAAACAATTCTATGTAGAAGGTTTAGCTTCAACTCCATGCGAAACAAATGATTTAGATTCAGATACTTGCGATATAAGTGATATAGCTTCAAATGCAGGGAAAACAAACGAGTTAGCATCAATTCCATGCAAAACACATGATTTACCTTCAAATCAATGCGATGCAGAAGGTTTAGCTTCAAATCCAAGCGAAACACATGATTTAACTTCAAATCTATACTAAGTAGAAGGCTTAGCTTCAAATTCATGCGAAACATATGATTTAGATTCAGATACTTGCGATATAAGTGATATAGCTTCAAATGCTGAGGAAACAAACGAGTTAGCTTCATATCCAAGTGAAACACATGATCTAGCTTCAAACAATGGGAAGTAGAAGGATTAGCTTCAAATCCATGCGAAACAAATGATTTAGCTTCAAACACTTGAGATATAAGTGATATAGCTTCAAATGCAGACGAAACAAACGAGTTAGCTTCATATCCATGCAAAACACATGATTTTGCTTCAAATCAATGCGATGCAGAAGGGTTAGCTTCAAATCCATGCGAAACAAATGATTTAGCTTCAAACAATTGGGATATAAGAGATATAGCTTCAAATGCTGACGAATCAAACGAGTTATCTTCAAATCCAAGCGAATCACATAACTTAGCTTCAAATCAATGCGATGTGGAAGGTTTAGCTTCAAATCCATGCGAAACAAATGATTTAGTTTCAAACAATTGGGATATAAGTGATATAGCTTCAAATGCTGACGAATCAAACGAGTTAGCTTCAAATCCATGCGATACATTTCATTTATCTTCAAATCGATACGAAGTAGAAGGCTTAGCTTCAAATCCATGCGAAACAAATGATTTAGGTTCAGATTCTTGCGATATAAGTAATATAGCTTAAAATGCAGGCGAAACTAACGAGTTAGTTTCAAATCCGTGCGAAACAAATGATTTAACTTCAAATCAATGCGAAGTACAAGGCTTAGCTTCAAATCCATACGGAACAAAATAATTTAGCTTCAAATCAATGCGATTTAGAAGGCTTAGCTTCAAATCCATGCGAAAGAAATCATTTAGGTTCAGATACTTGCGATATGAGTGATATTGCATCAAATGCAGACGAAACAAACGAGTTAGCTGCAAATCCATGCGAAATAAAAGATGGAGCTTCAAACACTTGGGATATAGGTGATATAGCTTCAGCTGCATGCGAAACAGACGAGTTAGCTTCAAATCCAAGCGGAACACATGATTTAGCTTCAAATCAATTCGAAGTAGAAGGCTTTGCTTCAAATCCATGCAAAACAAATGATTTAGCTTCAAACACTTGGGGTATAAGTGATATAGCTTCAAATGCAAACGAATCAAACGAGTTAGCTTCAAATCCATGCGATACATTTCATTTAGCTTCAAATCGATACGAAGTAGAAGGCTTAGCTTCAAATCCATGCGAAACAAATGATTTAGGTTCAGATACTTGCGATATAAGTGATATAGCTTCAAATGCATCCGTAGCAAACGTGTTAGCTTCAAATCAAAGCGATTCACATGATTTAGCTTCAAATCAATGCGATGTAGAAGATTTATCTTCAAATGCATGCAAAACAAATGATTTAGCATCAGATACTTGCGATATAACTGATATAGCTTCAAATGCAGGGAAACCAAACGAGTTAGCTTCAAATCCATGCGATACATTTCAATTAGCTTCAAATCGATACGAAGTAGAAGGCTTAGCTTCAAATCCATGCGAAACAAATGATTTAGGTTCAGATACTTGCGATATAAGTGATATAGCTTCAAATGCATCCGTAGCAAACGTGTTAGCTTCAAATCCAAGCGATTCACATGATTTAGCTTCAAATCAATGCGATGTAGAAGATTTATCTTCAAATCCATGCAAAACACATGATTTAGCTGCAAATCCATGGTTTTGCAGAAGATTTATCTTCAAATCCATGCAAAACAAATGATTTAGCATCAGATACTTGTGATATAACTGATATAGCTTCAAATGCAGGGGAAGCAAACGAGTTAGCATCAAATCCATGCAAAACACCTGATTTTGCTTCAAATCAATGCGATGCAGAAGGTTTAGCTTCAAATCCATGCGAAACAAATGATTTAGGTTCAGATACTTGCGATATAAGTGATATAGCTTCAAATGCATCCGTAGCAAACGAGTTAGCTTCAAATCCACGCGATTCACATGATTTAGCTTCAAATCAATGCGATGTAGAAGATTTATCTTCAAATCCATGCAAAACACATGATTTAGCTGCAAATCCATGGTTTTGTAGAAGATTTATCTTCAAATCCATGCAAATCAAATGATTTAGCATCAGATACTTGCGATATAACTGATATAGCTTCAAATGCAGGGGAAGCAAACGAGTTAGCTTCAAATCCAAGCGAATCACATGACTTAGCTTCAAATCAATGCGATGTGGAAGGTTTAGATTCAAATCCATGAGAAACAAATGAATTAGCTTCAAACAATTGACATATAAGTGATATAGCTTCAAATGCATCCGTAGCAAACGAGTTAGCTTCAAATCCAAGCGATTCACATGATTTAGCTTCAAATCAATGCGATGTAGAAGATTTATCTTCAAATCCATGCAAAACACATGATTTAGCTGCAAATCCATGGTTTTGTAGAAGATTTATCTTCAAATCCATGCAAAACAAATGATTTAGCATCAGATACTTGCGATATAACTGATATAGCTTCAAATGCAGGGGAAGCAAACGAGTTAGCTTCAAATCCAAGCGAATCACATGACTTAGCTTCAAATCAATGCGATGTGGAAGGTTTAGATTCAAATCCATGAGAAACAAATGATTTAGCTTCAAACAATTGAGATATAAGTGATATAGCTTCAAACGCAGCCGAAGCAAACGAGTTAGCTTCAAATCCAAGCGAAACACATGATTTAGCTTCAAATCAATGCGATGTAAAATGTTTAGCTTCAACTCCATGCGAAACAAATGATTTAGCTTCAAACAATTGGGATATAAGTGATATAGCTTCAAATGCAGCCCAAACAAACGAGTTAGCTTCAAATACAAGCGTATCACATGAGCTTCAAAACAATTCGTTGTAGAAGGTTTAGCTTCGAATGCATGCGATACATAAGTTTTCGCGTCAAATCAATGCGACGTAGAAGGTTTTGCTTCAAATCCATGCGAAACAAATGATTTAGCTTGAGATACTAGCGATATAATTGAAATAGCTTCAAATGCAGACGAAACAAGCGAGATAGCTTCAAATTCATGCGAAACGAATGATTTAGATTCAGATACTTACGATATAAGTGATATAGCTTCAAATGCAGGGGAAACAAACGAGTTAGCATAACATCCATGCAAAACACATGATTTAGCTTCAAATCAATGCGAAGTAGAAGGCTTAGCTTCAAATTCATGGGAAGAAATGGTTTAGCTACAAATACTTGTGATATACATTATTTAGCTACAACTGCATGCGAAACAAACGAGGTAGCATCAAATCCATGCGATACACATGATTTAGCTTCAAATCAATGCGATGTAGAAGGCTTAGCTTCAAATCCATGCGATACACTAGATTTAGCTTCAAATCAATGCGATGTAGAAGGTTCTGGTTCAAATCCATACGACACATATGATTTAGCTTCAAATACTTGCGATATAAGTGATACAGCTTCAAAAGCTGGAGGAACAAACGAAGTAGCTTCAATTCCATGCGAAACAAATGATTTAGCTTCAAATCAATGCGAAGTAGAAGGCTTAGCTTCAAATCCATGCAAAACAAATGGTTTAGCTACAAATACTTGTGATATACATTATTTAGCTACAACTGCATGCGAAACAAACGAGTTAGCTTCAAATCCATGTGATACACATGATTTAGCTTCAAATACTTGCGATATAAGTGATATAGCTTCAAAAGCTGTAGGAACAAACGAGGTAGCTTCAATTCCATACGAGTCACATGATTTAGCTTGAAATCAATGCGATGTAGACGATTTAGCTTCAAATCCATGCGAAACACATTATTTAGCTGCAAATCAGTGCGAAGTAGAAGGCTCGGGTTCAAATCAATGCGATTCAAATGGTTCATCTTCAAATACTTGTGAAAGACATGATTTAGCTTCAACTGCATGCGAAACACATGATTTAGCTTCAAATCAATGCGATGTAGAAGGTTTAGCTTCAAAACCATGCAAAACACGTGATTTAACTTCCAATTAATGCGAAGTAGAAGGCTTAACTTCAAATCCATGCGAATCAAATGGTTTAGCTTCAAATACTTGTGATATACGTTATTTGGATTTAACTGCATGCGCAACGAACGAGTTAGCTTCAAAACCATGCGAAACACATGTTTTAGCTGCAAATCAATGCGATATAGAAGGTTCAGCTTCAAAACAATAACAGGTAGAAGGTTTAGCTTCAAATCAATAGAATGTAGAAGGATTAGCTTCAAATCAATGCGATGTAGAAGGTTTAGCTTCAAATCCATACGAAACACATGATTTAGCTTCAAATCAATTCGAAGGACCAGGCTTAGATTCAAATCCATGCGAAACAAATGGTTTAGCTGCAAATCAATGCGATGTGGAATGTTTTGCTTCAAATCCATGCGATACACTAGATTTAGCTTCAAATCAATGCGATGTAGAAGGTTCTGGTTCAAATCCATACGACACATATAATTTAGCTTCAAATACTTGCGATATAAGTGATACTGCTTCAAAAGCTGGAGGAACAAACGAAGTAGCTTCAATTCCTTGCGAAACAAATGATTTAGCTTCAAATCAATGCGAAGTAGAAGGCTTAGCTTCAAATTCATGCGAAACAAATGGTTTAGCTACAAATTCTTGTGATATCCATTATATGGCTATAACTGCATGCGGAACAAACGAGTTAGCATCCAATCCATGCGAAACACATGATTAAGCTACAAATCAATGCGATGTAGAAGGTTTAGCTTCAAATCCATGCAAAATACGTGATTTAACTTCCAATTAATGCGAAGTAGAAGGCTTAGGTTCAAATCCGTGCGAATCAAATGGTTTAGCTTCAAATACTTGTGATATACGTTATTTAGATTTAACTGCATGCGCAACGAACGAGTTAGCTTCAAATCCATGCGAAACACATGATTTAGCTGCAAATCAATGCGATGAAGAAGGTTTAGCTTCAAATCCATGCGAAACAAATGATATAACTTCAAACACTTGGGGTGTAAGTGATATAGCTTCAAATGAATACTAATCAAACGAGTTAGCATCAAAATCCACGCGATACACATGATTTAGCTTCAAATACTAGCGATATAAGTAATGTAGATTCAACTGCAGGCGAAACGAACGAGTTAGCTTCAAATCCTTGCGAAACACTTGATTTAGCTGCAAATCAATGCCATGTAGAAGGTTTAGCTTCAAAACAATAGGAGGTAGAAGGTTTAGCTTCAAATCAATAGAATGTAGAAGGTTTAGCTTCAAATCCATGCGACACAAATGATTTAGCATCAGATACATGCGATATAAGTGATATAACTACAAATGAATGCGAAACAAACGAGTTAGCTTCAACTCCATGCGAAACACATAATTTAGCTTCAAATCAATGCGATGTAGTACGTGCAGCTTCAAATCCATGCGGCACATATGATTTAGCTTCAAATACTTGCGATATAAGTGACATAGATTCCAATGGAGGCGAAACGAACGAGTTAGCTTCAAATCCATGCGAGACACATGACTTAGCTTCAAATCAATGCGATGTAGAAGGTTTAGCTTCAAATCCACGCGAATCATATGATTTAGCTTCAAATCCAAGCGATTCATATGATTTAGCTTCAAACACTTGGGGTATAAGTGATATAGCTTCAAATGCAGACTAATCAAACGAGTTAGCTTCAAAATCCACGCGATACACATGATTTAGCTTCAAATAC
The DNA here is from genome assembly GCF_051020955.1 of Megalopta genalis. NCBI lineage: Eukaryota > Metazoa > Arthropoda > Insecta > Hymenoptera > Halictidae > Megalopta > Megalopta genalis. The sequence continues at coordinate 6,194 of NW_027477943.1, forward strand.
TTGCGATATAAGTGATGTAGATTCAACTGCAGGCGAAACGAACGAGTTAGCTTCAAATCCATTCGAAACTCATGTTTTAGCAGCAAATCAATGCGATGTAGAAGGTTCAGCTTCAAATCCATGCAGCACATATGATTTAGCATCAAATATTTGCGATATAAGTGATATAGTTTCAAATGGAGGCGAAACGAACGAGTTAGCTTCAAATCCATGCGAAACACATGATTTAGCTGCAAATCAATGCGATGTAGAAGGTTTAGCTTCAAATCCATGCGAAACACATTATTTAGCTGCAAATCAGTGCGAAGTAGAAGGGTCGGGTTCAAATCAATGCGATTCAAATGGTTCATCTTCAAATACTTGTGAAAGACATGATTTAGCTTCAACTGCATGCGAAACACATGATTTAGCTTCAAATCAATGCGATGTAGAAGGTTTAGCTTCAAATCCATGCAAAACACGTGATTTAACTTCCAATTAATGCGAAGTAGAAGGCTTAGCATCAAATCCATGCGAATCAAATGCTTTAGCTTCAAATACTTGTGATATACGTTATTTAGATTTAACTGCATGCGCAACGAACGAGTTAGCTTCAAATCCATGCGAAACACATGATTTAGCTGCAAATCAATGCGATGAAGAAGGTTTAGCTTCAAATCCATGCGATACAAATGATTTAGCTTCAAATCAATGCGATGTAGAAGGTTCTGCTTCAAACCCATACGACCCATATGATTTAGCTTCAAATACTTGCGATATAAGTGATACAGCTTCAAAAGCTGGAGGGACATACGAGGTAGATTCAATTCCATGCGAAACAAATGATTTAGCTTCAAATCAATGCGAAGTAGAAGGCTTAGCTTCAAATTCATGCGAAACAAATGGTTTAGCTACAAATACTTGTGATATCCATTATATAGCTACAACTGCATGCGAAACAAACGAGTTAGCATCAAATCCATGCGAAACACATGATTAAGCTTCAAATTAATGCGATGTAGTTGGTTTGCTTCAAATCCATGCGATACACAAGATTTAGCTTCAAATCAATGCGATGTAGTAGGTTCAGCTTCAAATCCATGCAATATAAATCATATAGCTTCAAAAGCAGGAGGAACAAACGAGGTAGCTTCAATTACATGCGAAACAAATGATTTAGCTTCAAATCAATGCGAAGTAGAAGGCGTAGCTACAAATCCATGCGAAAAAAATGGTTTAGCTACAAATACTTGTGATATACATTATTTAGCTACAACTGCATGCGAAACTAACGAGTTAGCTTCAAATCCATGCGATACACAAGATTTAGCTTCAAATCAATGCGATGTAGTAGGTTCAGCTTCAAATCCATGCGACACATATGATTTAGCTTCAAATACTTGCGATATAAGTGATATAGCTTCAAAAGCTGTAGGAACAAACGAAGTAGCTTCAATTCCATGCGAGACACATGATTTAGCTTAAAATCAATGCGATGTAGAAGGTTTAGCTTCAAATCCATGCGGAACAAATGATTGAGCTTCAAATGAATGCGAAGTAGAAGGCTTAGATTCAAATCCATGCAAAACAAATGGTTTAGCTACAAATACTTGTGATATACATTATTTAGCTACAACTGCATGCGGAACGAACGAGTTAGCTTCAAATCCATGCGAAACACACGATTTATCTTCAAATCAATGCGATGTAGAAGGTTTAGCTTCAAATCAATAAGAGGTAGAAGGTTTAGCTTCAAATCAATAGAATATAGAAGGTTTAACTTCAAATCAATGCGATGTAGGAGGTTTAGCTTCAAATCCATACGAAACACATGATTTAGCTTCAAATCAATTCGAAGGACAAGGCTTAGATTCAAATCCATGCGAAGCAAATGATTTAGTTTCAAATGAATGCGAAGTAGATGGCTTAGCTTTAAATCCATGCAAAACAAATGCTTTAGCTACAAATACTTGTGATATACATTATTTAGCTACAACTGCATGCGGAACGAACGAGTTAGCTTCAAATCCATGCGATTCACATGATTTAGCTTCAAATCAATGCGATGTAGAAGGCTTAGCTTCAAATCCATGCGATACACAAGATTTAGCTTCAAATCCATGCGATGTAGTAGGTTCAGCTTCAAATCCGTGCGACACATATGATTTAGCTTCAAATACTTGCGATATAAGTGATATAGCTTCAAAAGCTGTAGGAACAAACGAGGTAGCTTCAATTCCATGCGAGACACATGATTTAGCTTAAAATCAATGCGATGTAGAAGGTTTAGCTTCAAATCCATACGAAACACATGATTCAGCTTCAAATCAATTCGAAGGACAAGGCTTAGATTCAAATCCATGCGAAACAAATGATTTAGCTTCAAATGAATGCGAAGTAGAAGGCTTAGCTTCAAATCCATGCAAAACAAATGGTTTAGCTACAAATACTTGTGATATACATTATTTAGCTACAACTGCATGCGAAACTAACGAGTTAGCTTCAAATCCATGCGAAACACACGATTTATCTTCAAATAAATGCGATGTAGAAGGTTTAGCTTCAAATCAATAAGAGGTAGAAGGTTTAGCTTCAAATCAATAAGAGGTAGAAGGTTTAGCTTCAAATCAATAGAATATAGAAGGTTTAACTTCAAATCAATGCGAAGTAGAAGGCTTAGCTTCATATCCATGCGAATCAAATGGTTTAGCTTCAAATAATTGTGATATACGTTATTTAGATTTAACTGCATGCGGAACGAACGAGATAGCTTCAAATCCATGCAAAACACATGATTTTTGCTGCCAATCAATGCGATGTAGAAGGTTTAGCTTCAAATCCTTGCGATACACTAGATTTAGCTTCAAATCAATGCGATGTAAAAGGTTCTACTTCAAATCCGTACGACACATATGATTTAGCATCAAATACTTCCGCTATAAGTGATATAGCTTCAAAAGCTGAAGGAACAAGCGAGGTAGCTTCAATTCCATGCGAAACAAATGATTTAGCTTCAAATCAATGCGAAGTAGAAGGCTTAGCTTCAAATTCATGGGAAATAAATGGTTTAGCTACAAATACTTGTGATACACATTATTTAGCTACAACTGCATGCGAAACAAACGAGTTAGCATCAAATCCATGCGAAACACATGATTAAGCTTCAAATCAATGCGATGAAGATGGTTTTCTTCAAATCCATGCGATACACAAGATTTAGCTTCAAATCAATGCGAAGTAGTAGGTTCAGCTTCAAATCCATGCGATATAAGTGATATAGCTTCAAATGCAGGAGGAACAAACGAGGTAGCTTCAATTCCATGCGAAACAAATGATTTAGCTTCAAATCAATGCGAAGTAGAAGGCTTAGCTTCAAATTCATGGGAAATAAATGGTTTAGCTACAAATACTTGTGATATACATTAATTAGCTACAACTGCATACGAAACAAACGAGTTAGCATCAAATCCATGCGAAACACATGATTAAGCTTCAAATCAATGCGATGAAGATGGTTTTCTTCAAATCCATGCGATACACAAGATTTAGCTTCAAATCAATGCGATGTAGTAGGTTCAGCTTCAAATCCATGCGATATAAGTGATATAGCTTCAAATGCAGGAGGAACAAACGAGGTAGCTTCAATTCCATGCGAAACAAATGATTTAGCTTCAAATCAATGCGAAGTAGAAGGCTAAGCTTTAAATCCATGCAAAACAAATGCTTTAGCTACAAATACTTGTGATATACATTATTTAGCTGCAACTGTATGCGGAACGAACGAGTTAGGTTCAAATCCATGCGATTCACATGATTTAGCTTCAAATCAATGCGATGTAGAAGGCTTAGCTTCAAATCCATGCGATACACATGATTTAGCTTCAAATCAATGCGATGTAGAAGGTTTAGCTTCAAATCCATGCAAAACACGTGATTTAACTTCCAATTAATGCGAAGTAGAAGGCTTAGCATCAAATCCATGCGAATCAAATGCTTTAGCTTCAAATACTTGTGATATACGTTATTTAGATTTAACTGCATGCGCAACGAACGAGTTAGCTTCAAATCCATGCGAAACACATGATTTAGCTGCAAATCAATGCGATGAAGAAGGTTTAGCTTCAAATCCATGCGATACAAATGATTTAGCTTCAAATCAATGCGAAGTAGAAGGTTTAGCTTCAAATCAATAAGAGGTAGAAGGTTTAGCTTCAAATCAATAGAATATAGAAGGTTTAACTTCAAATCAATGCGATGTAGGAGGTTTAGCTTCAAATCCATACGAAACACATGATTTAGCTTCAAATCAATTCGAAGGACAAGGCTTTGATTCAAATCCATGAGAAGCAAATGATTTAGTTTCAAATGAATGCGAAGAAGAAGGCTTAGCTTCATATCCATGCGAATCAAATGGTTTAGCTTCAAATAATTGTGATATACGTTATTTAGATTTAACTGCATGCGGAACGAACGAGATAGCTTCAAATCCATGCAAAACACATGATTTTTGCTGCCAATCAATGCGATGTAGAAGGTTTAGCTTCAAATCCATGCGATACACTAGATTTAACTTCAAATCAATGCGATGTAGAAGGTTCTACTTCAAATCCGTACGACACATATGATATAGCATCAAATACTTCCGGTATAAGTGATATAGCTTCAAAAGCTGGAGGAACAAGCGAGGTAGCTTCAATTCTATGCGAAACAAATGATTTAGCTTCAAATCCATACGAAACACATGATTTAGCTTCAAATCAATTCGAAGGACAAGGCTTTGATTCAAATCCATGAGAAGCAAATGATTTAGTTTCAAATGAATGCGAAGTAGAAGGCTTAGCTTCATATCCATGCGAATCAAATGGTTTAGCTTCAAATAATTGTGATATACGTTATTTAGATTTAACTGCATGCGAAACAAACGAGTTAGCATCAAATCCATGCGAAACACATGATTAAGCTTCAAATCAATGCGATGAAGATGGTTTTCTTCAAATCCATGCGATACACAAGATTTAGCTTCAAATCAATGCGATGTAGTAGGTTCAGCTTCAAATCCATGCGATATAAGTGATATAGCTTCAAATGCAGGAGGAACAAACGAGGTAGCTTCAATTCCATGCGAAACAAATGATTTAGCTTCAAATCAATGCGAAGTAGAAGGCTAAGCTTTAAATCCATGCAAAACAAATGCTTTAGCTACAAATACTTGTGATATACATTATTTAGCTACAACTGCATGCGGAACGAACGAGTTAGCTTCAAATCCATGCGATTCACATGATTTAGCTTCAAATCAATGCGATGTAGAAGGCTTAGCTTCAAATCCATGCGATACACAAGATTTAGCTTCAAATCAATGCGATGTAGTAGGTTCAGCTTCAAATCCATGCGACACATATGATTTAGCTTCAAATACTTGCGATATAAGTGATATAGCATCAAAAGCTGTAGGAACAAACGAGGTAGCTTCAATTCCATGCGAGACACATGATTTAGCTTAGAATCAATGCGATGTAGAAGGTTTAGCTTCAAATCCATACGAAACACATGATTCAGCTTCAAATCAATTCGAAGGACAAGGCTTAGATTCAAATCAATGCGAAACAAATGATTTAGCTTCAAATGAATGCGAAGTAGAAGGCCTAGCTTCAAATCCATGCAAAACAAATGGTTTAGCTACAAATACTTGTGATATACATTATTTAGCTACAACTGCATGCGAAACAAACGAGTTAGCTTCAAATCCATGCGATACACATGATTTAGCTTCAAATACTTGTGATATAAGGGATATAGCTTCAAAAGCTGTAGGAACAAACGAGGTAGCTTCAATTCCATGCGAGACACATGATTTAGCTTCAAATCAATGCGATGTAGAAGGTTTAGCTTCAAATCCATACGAAACATATGATTTAGCTTCAAATCAATTCGAAGGCCAAGGCTTAAACACATGATTAAGCTTCAAATTAATGCGATGTAGTTGGTTTGCTTCAAATCCATGCGATACACAAGATTTAGCTTCAAATCAATGCGATGTAGTAGGTTCATCTTCAAATCCATGCAATATAAATCATATAGCTTCAAAAGCAGGAGGAACAAACGAGGTAGCTTCAATTACATGCGAAACAAATGATTTAGCTTCAAATCAATGCGAAGTAGAAGGCGTAGCTACAAATCCATGCGAAAAAAATGGTTTAGCTACAAATACTTGTGATATACATTATTTAGCTACAACTGCATGCGAAACTAACGAGTTAGCTTCAAATCCATGCGAAACACACGATTTATCTTCAAATCAATGCGATGTAGAAGGCTTAGCTTCAAATCCATGCGATACATTAGATTTAGCTTCAAAACAAAGCGATGTAGAAGGTTCTGCTTCAAATTCATACGACACATATGATTTAGCTTCAAATACTTGCGATATAAGTGATACAGCTACAAAAGCAGGAGGAACAAACGAGGTAGCTTCAATTCCATGCGAAACAAATGATTTAGCTTCAAATACTTGCGATATAAGTGATACAGCTTCAAAAGCTGGAGGAACAAACGAGGTAGCTTCAATTCCATGCGAAACAAGTGATTTAGCTTCAAATCAATGCGAAGTAGAAGGCTTAGCTTCAAATTCATGCGAAACAAATGGTTTAGCTACAAATACTTGTGATATACATTATATAGCTACAACTGCATGCGAAACAAACGAGTTAGCATCAAATCCATGCGAAACACATGATTAAGCTTCAAATCAATTCGAAGGACAAGGCTTAGATTCTAATCCATGCGAAACAAATGATTTAGCAGCAAATCAATGCGATGTAGAAGGTTTAGCTTCAAATCCATGCAATATAAATCATATAGCTTCAAAAGCAGGAGGAACAAACGAGGTAGCTTCAATTCCATGCGATACAAATGATTTAGCTTCAAATCAATGCGAAGTAGAAGGCGTAGCTTCAAATCCATGCGAAAAAATGGTTTAGCTACAAATACTTGTGATATACATTATTAAGCTACAACTGCATGCGAAACAAACGAGTTAGCATCAAATCCATGCGATACACATGATTTAGCTTCAAATCAATGCGATGTAGTTGGTTCAGCTTCAAATCCATGCGATATAAGTGATATAGCTTCAAATGCAGGAGGAACAAACGAGGTAGCTTCAATTCCATGCGAAACAAATGATTTAGCTTCAAATCAATGCGAAGTAGAAGGCTTAGCTTCAAATTCATGCGAAACAAATGGTTTAGCTACAAATACTTGTGATATCCATTATATAGCTACAACTGCATGCGAAACAAACGAGTTAGCATCAAATCCATGCGAAACACATGATTAAGCTTCAAATTAATGCTATGTAGTTGGTTTGCATCAAATCCATGCGATACACAAGATTTAGCTTCAAATCAATGCGATGTAGTAGGTTCAGCTTCAAATCCATGCAATATAAATCATATAGCTTCAAAAGCAGGAGGAACAAACGAGGTAGCTTCAATTCCATGCGAAACAAATGATTCAGCTTCAAATCAATGCGAAGTAGAAGGCTTAGCTTCAAATCCGGGCGAATCAAATAGTTTAGCTTCAAATACTTGTGATATACGTTATTTAGATTTAACTGCATGCGCAACGAACGAGTTAGCTTCAAATCCATGCGAAACACATGATTTAGCTGCAAATCAATGCGATGAAGAAGGTTCTGCATCAAATCCATACGACACATATGATTTAGCTTCAAATACTTGCGATATAAGTGATACAGCTTCAAAAGCTGGAGGAACAAACGAGGTAGCTTCAATTCCATGCGAAACAAATGATTTAGCTTCAAATCAATGCGAAGTAGAAGGCTTAGCTTCAAATTCATGCGAAACAAATGGTTTAGCTACAAATACTTGTGATATACATTATTTAGCTACAACTGCATGCGAAACAAACGAGTTAGCTTCAAATCCAAGCGATACACATGATTTAGCTTCAAATGCTTGCGATATAAGTGATATAGTTTCAAAAGCTGTAGGAACAAACGAGGTAGCTTCAATTCCATGCGAGACACATGATTTAGCTTCAAATCAATGCGATGTAGAAGGTTCAGCTTCAAATCCATACGAAACATATGATTTAGCTTCAAATCAATTCGAAGGCCAAGGCTTAGATTCACATCCATGCGAAACAAATGATTTTGCTTCAAATACTTGTGATATACATGATATAGCTTCAACTGCATGCGAAACAAACGATGTATGATCTAATCCATGCGGAACACATGATTTATCTTCAAATCAATGCGAAGTAGGAGGCTTAGTTTCAAATCCATGCGGAACGAATAGTTCAGCTTCAAATACTTGCTTTATACATGATTTAGCTTCAACTGCATGCGGAACAAACGAGTTAGCTTCTAATCCATGCGACACACATGATTTAGCTTCAAATTCATTCGAAAAACATGGTTTAGCTTAATATTTATGCGAAGCAAATGGATCACCTTCAAATACTTGTGATATAAATGATTTAGCTTCAACTGCGTGTGAAACAAACGTCTTACCTACAAAGTCATGCGAAACACATGAATCAGCTTTAAATCAAAGCGATGTAAAAGGTTTAGCTTCAAATCTGTGCGAAACAAATGATTTAGCTTCAAATACTTGCGATATAAGTGATATTGCTTCATATGCAGGCGGAACGAACGAGTTAGCTTCAAATCCATGCGAAACACATGATTTAGCTTCAAATGAACGCGAAACACATCGTATACCTCCGTATTCTTGCGAAACAAATGCGTTAGCTTTAGATACTTGTGATAAACATGATTTAGAATCAACTGCATGTGAAACAAACGAGTAGAGCTTCAAAACCCAGCGAAACACATGATTATGCTTTAAATCAATGCAAACTAGAAGGCTTAACTTCAAATCCAAGCGAAACACATAATTTAGCGACAAATCAATTCGAAGTATAAGGCTTAGATTCAAATCCGTGCGAAGCAAATGATTTTGGAATGAAATACTTGCGATATATGTGATATAGCTTCAATGTAGGCAAAACAAACGAGTTAGCTTCAAATCCATGAGAAACACATGATTTAGCTTTAAATCAATGCGAAGTAGAGGGCTTAGCTTCACATCCATGCGAAACAAATGGTTTAGCTTCAAATATTTGTGATATACATGATTTAGCTTCAACTGCATGCGAAACAAACGAGTTAGCTTCAAATCCAAGCGAAACACTTGATTTAGCTTCAAATCAATGCGATGTAGATGGATTAGCTCCAAATCCATGCGACACAAATGATTTAGCTACAAATACTTGCGATATAAATGATATAGCTTCATATGCAGGCGAAACGAACGAGTTAGCTTAACTCCATGCGATACACATGGTTTAGCTTCAAATCAATGCGATGTAGAAGGTTTAGCTTCAAATCCATACGAAACATATGATTTAGCTTCAAATCAATTCGAAGGCCAAGGCTTAGATTCACATCCATGCGAAACAAATCATTTAGCTGCAAATCAATGTGATGTAGAAGGTTCAGCTTCAAATCCATGCGGCACATATGATTTAGCTTCAAATACTTGCGATATAAGTGATATAGGTTCAAATGGTGGCGAAACGAACTAGTTAGCTTCAAATCCACGCGAAACACATGATTTAGCTGCAAATCAATGCGATGTATAAGGTTTAGATTCATATCCGTGCGATACACTAGATTTAGCTGCAAGTCAATGCGATGTTGAAGGTTTAGCTTCAAATCCAAACGAAACACATGATATAGCTTCAAATACTTGCGATATAAGTGATCTAGCTTCAAATACAGGCGAAACGAACGAGTTACCTTCAACACCATGCGAAACACATGATTTAGCGGCAAATCAATGCGATATAGAAGGTTCAGCTTCAAAACAATAACAGGTAGAAGGTTTTCTTAAAATCAATAGAATGTAGAAGGTTTAGCTTCAAATCAATGCGATGTAGAAGGTTTAGCTTCAAATCCATACGAAACACATGATTTAGCTTCAAATCAATTCGAAGGACAAGGCTTAGATTCAAATCCATGCGAAACAAATGATTTAGCTGCAAATCATTGCGACGTAGAAGGTTTAGCTTCAAATCCATGCGATACACTAGATTTAGCTTCAAATCAATGCGATGTAGAAGGTTCTGCTTCAAATCCATACGACACATATGATTTAGCTTCAAATACTTGCGATATAAGCGATAACGCTTCAAAAGCTAGAGGAACAAACGAGGTAGCTTCAATTCCATGCGAAACAAACGATTTAGCTTCAAATCAATGCGAAGTAGAAGGATTAGATTCAAATCCATGCGAAACAAATGATTTAGCTTCAAATGAATGCGAAGTAGAAGGCTTAGCTTCAAATCCATGCAAATCAAATGGATTAGCTACAAATACCTGTGATATACATTATTTAGCAACAACTGCATGCGAAACAAACGAGTTATCATCAAATCCATGCAAAACACACGATTTAGCTTCAAATCAATGCGATGTAGAAGGTTTAGCTTCAAATCCGTGCAACATACGTGATTTAACTTCCAATTAATGCGAAGTAGAAGGCTTAGCTTCAAATCCGGGCGAATCAAATGGTTTAGCTTCAAATACTTGTGATATACGTTATTTAGATTTAACTGCATGCGCAACGAACGAGTTAGCTTCAAATCCATGCGAAACACATGATTTAGCTGCAAATCAATTCGAAGGCAAAGGCTTAGATTCACATCCATGCGAAACAAATGATTTAGCTGCAAATCAATGTGATGTAGAAGGTTCAGCTTCAAATCCATGCGGCACATATGATTTAGCTTCAAATACTTGCGATATAAATGATATAGTTTCGAATGGAGGCGAAACGAACGAGTTAGCTTCAAATCCATGCGAAACACATGATTTAGCTGCGAATCAATGCGATGTATAAGGTTTAGATTCATATCCGTGCGATACACTAGATTTAGCTTCAAATCAATGCGATGTAGAAGGTTTAGCTTCAAATTGATACGAAAAATATGATTTAGCTTCAAATCAATTCGAAGGCCAAGGCTTAGATTCACATCCATGCGAAACAAATGATTTAGCTGCAAATCAATGTGATGTAGAAGGTTTAGCTTCAAATCCATACGAAACATATGATTTAGCTTCAAATCAATTCGAAGGCCAAGGCTTAGCTTCAAATCCATGCGATACACACGATTTAGCTTCAAATCAATGCGATGTAGAAGGTTCAGCTTCAAATCCATGCGGCACATATGATTTAGCTTCAAATACTTGCGATATAAGTGATATAGTTTCAAATGGAGGCGAAACGAACGAGTTAGCTGCAAATCCATGCGAAACACATGATTTAGCTGCATATCAATGCGATGTATAAGGTTTAGATTCAAATCCGTGCGATACACTAGATTAAGCTTTAAATCAATGCGATGTAGAAGGTTTAGCTTCAAATCCATGCGAAACACATTATTTAGCTACAAATCAGTGCGAAGTAGAAGGCTTGGGTACAAATCAATGCGATTCAAATGGTTCATCTTCAAATACTTGTGAAAAACATGATTTAGCATGAACTGCATGCGAAACACATGATTTAGCTTCAAATCAATGCGATGTAGAAGGTTTAGCTTCAAATCCATGTAAAACACGTGATTTAACTTCCAATTAAAGCGAAGTAGGAGGCTTAGCTTCAAATCCATTCGAATCAAATGGTTTAGCTTCAAATACTTGTGATATACGTTATTTAGATTTAACTACATGCGCAACGAACGAGTTAGCTTCAAATCCATACGAAACATATGATTTAGCTTCAAATCAATTCGAAGGCCAAGGCTTAGATTCACATCCATGCGAAACAAATGATTTAGCTGCAAATCAATGTGATGTAGAAGGTTCAGCTTGAAATCCATGCGGCACATATGATTTAGCTTCAAATACTTGCGATATAAATGATATAGTTTCAAATGGATGCGAAACGAACGAGTTAGCTTCAAATCCATGCGAAACACATGATTTAGCTGCGAATCAATGCGATGTAGATGGATTAGCTCCAAATCCATGCGACACAAATGATTTAGCTTCAAATACTTGCGATATAAATGATATAGCTTCATATGCAGGCGAAACGAACGAGTTAGCTTAACTCCATGCGATACACATGGTTTAGCTTCAAATCAATGCGATGTAGATGGATTAGCTCCAAATCCATGCGACACAAATGATTTAGCTTCAAATACTTGCGATATAAATGATATAGCTTCATATGCAGGCGAAACGAACGAGTTAGCTTAACTCCATGCGATACACATGGTTTAGCTTCAAATCAATGCGATGTAGAAGGTTTAGCTTCAAATCCATACGAAACATATGATTTAGCTTCAAATCAATTCGAAGGCCAAGGCTTAGATTCACATCCATGCGAAACAAATCATTTAGCTGCAAATCAATGTGATGTAGAAGGTTCAGCTTCAAATCCATGCGGCACATATGATTTAGCTTCAAATACTTGCGATATAAGTGATATAGGTTCAAATGGTGGCGAAACGAACTAGTTAGCTTCAAATCCACGCGAAACACATGATTTAGCTGCAAATCAATGCGATGTATAAGGTTTAGATTCATATCCGTGCGATACACTAGATTTAGCTGCAAGTCAATGCGATGTTGAAGGTTTAGCTTCAAATCCAAACGAAACACATGATTTAGCTTCAAATGCTTGCGATATAAGTGATCTAGCTTCAAATACAGGCGAAACGGACGAGTTAGCTTCAAATCCATGCGAAACACATGATTTAGCTGCAAATCAATGCGATGAAGATGGATTAGCTTCAAATCCATGCGAAACAAATGATATAGCTTCAAACACTTGGGGTGTAAGTGATATAGCTTCAAATGAAGACTAATCAAACGAGTTAGCTTCAAAATCCACGCGATACACGTGATTTAGCTTCAAATACTAGCGATATATGTGATGTAGATTTAACTGCAGGCGAAACGAACGAGTTAGCTTCAACACCATGCGAAACACATGATTTAGCGGCAAATCAATGCGATATAGAAGGTTCAGCTTCAAAACAATAACAGGTAGAAGGTTTTCTTCAAATCAATAGAATGTAGAAGGTTTAGCTTCAAATCAATGCGATGTAGAAGGTTTAGCTTCAAATCCATACGAAACACATGATTTAGCTTCAAATCAATTCGAAGGACAAGGCTTAGATTCAAATCCATGCGAAACAAATGATTTAGCTGCAAATCATTGCGACGTAGAAGGTTTAGCTTCAAATCCATGCGATACACTAGATTTAGCTTCAAATCAATGCGATGTAGAAGGTTCTGCTTCAAATCCATACGACACATATGATTTAGCTTCAAATACTTGCGATATAAGTGATAACGCTTCAAAAGCTAGAGGAACAAACGAGGTAGCTTCAATTCCATGCGAAACAAACGATTTAGCTTCAAATCAATGCGAAGTAGAAGGATTAGATTCAAATCCATGCGAAACAAATGATTTAGCTTCAAATGAATGCGAAGTAGAAGGCTTAGCTTCAAATCCATGCAAATCAAATGGATTAGCTACAAATACCTGTGATATACATTATTTAGCAACAACTGCATGCGAAACAAACGAGTTATCATCAAATCCATGCAAAACACACGATTTAGCTTCAAATCAATGCGATGTAGAAGGTTTAGCTTCAAATCCGTGCAACATACGTGATTTAACTTCCAATTAATGCGAAGTAGAAGGCTTAGCTTCAAATCCGGGCGAATCAAATGGTTTAGCTTCAAATACTCGTGATATACGTTATTTAGATTTAACTGCATGCGCAACGAACGAGTTAGCTTCAAATCCATGCGAAACACATGATTTAGCTGCAAATCAATGCGATGAAGAAGGTTCTGCTTCAAATCCATACGACACATATGATTTAGCTTCAAATACTTGCGATATAAGTGATACAGCTTCAAAAGCTGGAGGAACAAACGAGGTAGCTCCAATTCCATGCGAAACAAATGATTTAGCTTCAAATCAATGCGAAGTAGAAGGCTTAGCTTCAAATTCATGCGAAACAAATGGTTTAGCTACAAATACTTGTGATATACATTATTTAGCTACAACTGCATGCGAAACAAACGAGTTAGCTTCAAATCCATGCGATACACATGATTTAGCTTCAAATACTTGCGATATAAGTGATATATTTTCAAAAGCTGTAGGAACAAACGAGGTAGCTTCAATTCCATGCGAGACACATGATTTAGCTTCAAATCAATGCGATGTACAAGGTTTAGCTTCAAATCCATACGAAACATATGATTTAGCTTCAAATCAATTCGAAGGCCAAGGCTTAGATTCACATCCATGCGAAACAAATGATTTAGCTGCAAATCAATGTGATGTAGAAGGTTCAGCTTGAAATCCATGCGGCACATATGATTTAGCTTCAAATACTTGCGAAACACATGATTTAGCTGCGAATCAATGCGATGTATAAGGTTTAGCTTCAAATCCATGCAAAACACGTGATTTAACTTCCAATTAATGCGAACTAGAAGGCTTAGCTTCAAATCCATTCGAATCAAATGGTTTAGCTTCAAATACTTGCGATATAAGTGATACAGCTTCAAAAGCTGGAGGAACAAACGAGGTACCTTCAATTCCATGCTAAACAAATGATTTAGCTTCAAATCAATGCGAAGTAGAAGGCTTAGCTTCAAATTCATGCGAAACAAATGGTTTAGCTACAAATACTTGTGATATCCATTATATAGCTACAACTGCATACGAAACAAACGAGTTAGCATCAAATCCATGCGAAACACATGATTAAGCTACAAATCAATGCGATGTAGATTGTTTGCTTCAAATCCATGCGATACACAAGATTTAACTTCAAATCAATGCGATGTAGTAGGTTCAGCTTCAAATCAATGCAACATAAATCATATACCTTCAAAAGCATGAGGAACAAACGAGGTAGCTTCAATTCCATGCGAAACAAATGATTTAGCTTCAAATCAATGCGAAGTAGAAGGCGTAGCTTCAAATCCATGCGATAAAAATGGTTTAGCTACAAATACTTGTGATATACATTATTTAGCTACAACTGCATGCGAAACAAACGTGTTAGCTTCAAATCCATGCGATACACATGATTTAGCTTCAAATCAATGCGATGTAGTAGGTTCAGCTTCAAATCCATGCGAAACACATGATTTAGCTTCAAATCAATTCGATGGACAAGGCTTAGATTCAAATCCATGCGAAACAAATGATTTAGCTTCAAATGAATGCGAAGTAGAAGGCTTAGCTTCAAATCCATGCAAAACAAATGGTTTAGTTACAAATACTTGTAATATACATTATTTAGCTACAACTGCATGCGAAACAAACGAGTTAGCTTCAAATCCATGCGATACACATGATTTAGCTTCGAATCAATTCGATGTAAAAGGTTTAGCTTCAAATCCATGCCATACACAAGATTTAGCTTCAAATCAATGCGAAGTAGAAGCCGTAGCTTCAAATCCATGCGAAAAAAATGGTTTAGCTACAAATACTTGTGATATACATTATTTAGCTACAACTACATGCGCAACGAACGAGTTAGATTCAAATCCATACGAAACATATGATTTAGCTTCAAATCAATTCGAAGGCGAAGGCTTAGATTCACATCCATGCGAAACAAATGATTTAGCTGCAAAACAATGTGATGTAGAAGGTTCAGCTTCAAATCCATGCGGCACATATGATTTAGCTTCAAATACTTGCGATATAAATGATATAGTTTCAAATGGATGCGAAACGAACGAGTTAGCTTCAAATCCATGCCAAACACGTGATTTAGCTGCGAATCAATGCGATGTATAAGGTTTAGCTTCAAATCCATGCAAAACACGTGATTTAACTTCCAATTAATGCGAAGTAGAAGGCTTAGCTTCAAATCCATTCGAATCAAATGGTTTAGCTTCAAATACTTGTGATATACGTTATTTAGATTTAACTGCATGCGCAACGAACGAGTTAGCTTCAAATCCATGCGAAACACATTATTTAGCTGCAAATCAGTGCGAAGTAGAAGGCTCGGGTTCAAATCAATGCGATTCAAATGGTTCATCTTCAAATACTTGTGAAAGACATGATTTAGCTTCAACTGCATGCGAAACACATGATTTAGATTCAAATCAATGCGATGTAGAAGGTTTAGATTCAAAACCATGCAAAACACGTGATTGAACTTCCAATTAATGCGAAGTAGAAGGCTTAACTTCAAATCCATGCGAATCAAATAGTTTAGCTTCAAATACTTGTGATATACGTTATTTGGATTTAACTGCATGCGCAACGAACAAGTTAGCTTCAAAACCATGCGAAACACATGATTTAGCTGCAAATCAATGCGATATAGAAGGTTCAGCTTCAAAACAATAACAGGTAGAAGGTTTAGCTTCAAATCAATAGAATGTAGAAGGTTTAACTTCAAATCAATGCGATGTAGGAGGTTTAGCTTCAAATCCATACGAAACACATGATTTAGCTTCAAATCAATTCGAAGGACAAGGCTTAGATTCAAATCCATGCGAAGCAAATGATTTAGCTTCAAATCAATGCGAAGTAGAAGGCGGAGCTTCAAATCCATGCGAAACAAATGGTTTAGCTACAAATACTTGTGATATACATTATTTAGCTACAACTGGATGCGAAACTAACGAGTTAGCTTCAAATCAATGCGATGTAGAAGGTTTAACTTCAAATCAATAAGAGGTAGAAGGTTTAGCTTCAAATCAATAGAATATAGAAGGTTTAGATTCAAAACAATGCGCTGTACAAGGTTAAGCTTCAAATCCATACGAAACACATGATTTAGCTTCAAATCAATTCGATGGACAAGGCTTAGATTCAAATCCATGCGAAACAAATGATTTAGCTTCAAATGAATGCGAAGTAGAAGGCTTAGCTTCAAATCCATGCAAAACAAATGGTTTAGTTACAAATACTTGTAATATACATTATTTAGCTACAACTGCATGCGAAACAAACGAGTTAGCTTCAAATCCATGCGATACACATGATTTAGCTTCGAATCAATTCGATGTAGAAGGTTTAGCTTCAAATCCATGCCATACACAAGATTTAGCTTCAAATCAATGCGATGTAGTAGGTTTAGCTTCAAATCCATACGAAACAAATGATATAGCTTCAAACACTTGGGGTGTAAGTGATATAGCTTCAAATGAAGACTAATAAATCTAGTTAGCTTCAAAATCCACGCGATATACATGATTTAGCTTCAAATACTAGCGATATATGTGATGTAGATTCAACTGCAGGCGAAACGAACGAGTTAGCTTCAAATCCATGCGAAACACTTGATTTAGCTGCAAATCAATGCGATGTAGAAGGTTAAGCTTCAAATCCATACGAAACACACGATTTAGCTTCAAATCAATTCGAAGGACAAGGCTTAGATTGACATCCATGCGAAACAAATGATTTAGCTGCAAATCAATGTGATGTAGAAGGTTCAGCTTGAAATCCATGCGGCACATATGATTTAGCTTCAAATACTTGCGAAACACATGATTTAGCTGCGAATCAATGCGATGTATAAGGTTTAGCTTCAAATCCATGCAAAACACGTGATTTAACTTCCAATTAATGCGAACTAGAAGGCTTAGCTTCAAATCCATTCGAATCAAATGGTTTAGCTTCAAATACTTGCGATATAAGTGATACAGCTTCAAAAGCTGGAGGAACAAACGAGGTACCTTCAATTCCATGCTAAACAAATGATTTAGCTTCAAATCAATGCGAAGTAGAAGGCTTAGCTTCAAATTCATGCGAAACAAATGGTTTAGCTACAA
Organism: Megalopta genalis; assembly: GCF_051020955.1. Classification (NCBI taxonomy): domain Eukaryota; kingdom Metazoa; phylum Arthropoda; class Insecta; order Hymenoptera; family Halictidae; genus Megalopta; species Megalopta genalis. The sequence continues at coordinate 24,045 of NW_027477943.1, forward strand.
ATACTTGTGATATCCATTATATAGCTACAACTGCATACGAAACAAACGAGTTAGCATCAAATCCATGCGAAACACATGATTAAGCTACAAATCAATGCGATGTAGATTGTTTGCTTCAAATCCATGCGATACACAAGATTTAACTTCAAATCAATGCGATGTAGTAGGTTCAGCTTCAAATCAATGCAACATAAATCATATACCTTCAAAAGCATGAGGAACAAACGAGGTAGCTTCAATTCCATGCGAAACAAATGATTTAGCTTCAAATCAATGCGAAGTAGAAGGCGTAGCTTCAAATCCATGCGATAAAAATGGTTTAGCTACAAATACTTGTGATATACATTATTTAGCTACAACTGCATGCGAAACAAACGTGTTAGCTTCAAATCCATGCGATACACATGATTTAGCTTCAAATCAATGCGATGTAGAAGGCTTAGCTTCAAATCCATGCGATACACAAGATTTAGCTTCAAATCAATGCGATGTAGTAGGTTCAGCTTCAAATCCATGCGAAACACATGATTTAGCTTCAAATCAATTCGATGGACAAGGCTTAGATTCAAATCCATGCGAAACAAATGATTTAGCTTCAAATGAATGCGAAGTAGAAGGCTTAGCTTCAAATCCATGCAAAACAAATGGTTTAGTTACAAATACTTGTAATATACATTATTTAGCTACAACTGCATGCGAAACAAACGAGTTAGCTTCAAATCCATGCGATACACATGATTTAGCTTCGAATCAATTCGATGTAAAAGGTTTAGCTTCAAAACCATGCCATACACAAGATTTAGCTTCAAATCAATGCGAAGTAGAAGCCGTAGCTTCAAATCCATGCGATAAAAATGGTTTAGCTACAAATACTTGTGATATACATTATTTAGCTACAACTGCATGCGAAACAAACGAGTTAGCTTCAATTCCATGCGAGACACATGATTTAGCTTAAAATCAATGCGATGTAGAAGGTTTAGTTTCAAATCCATACGAAACACATGATTTAGCTTCAAATCAATTCGATGGACAAGGCTTAGATTCAAATCCATGCGAAACAAATGATTTAGCTTCAAATGAATGCGAAGTAGAAGGCTTAGCTTCAAATCCATGCAAAACAAATGGTTTAGTTACAAATACTTGTAATATACATTATTTAGCTACAACTGCATGCGAAACAAACGAGTTAGCTTCAAATCCATGCGATACACATGATTTAGCTTCGAATCAATTCGATGTAGAAGGTTTAGCTTCAAATCCATGCCATACACAAGATTTAGCTTCAAATCAATGCGATGTAGTAGGTTTAGCTTCAAATCCATGCGAAACACTTGATTTAGCTGCAAATCAATGCGATGTAGAAGGTTAAGCTTCAAATCCATACGAAACACACGATATAGTTTCAAATCAATTCGAAGGACAAGGCTTAGATTCAATCCATGCGAAACAAATGATTTAGCTTCAAATCAATGCGATGTAGAAGGTTTAGCTTCAAATCCATGCGATACACAGATTTAGCTTCAAATCAATGCGATGTAGTAGGTTCTGCTCCAAATCCATACCACACATATGATTTAGCTTCAAATACTTGCGATATAAGTGATAGAGCTTCAAAAGCTGGAGGAACAAACGAGGTAGCTTCAATTCCTCGCGAAACAAATGATTTAGCTTCAAATCAATGCGATGTGTAGTTCAGCTTCAAATCCATGCGATATAAGTGATATAGCTTCAAAAGCAGGAGAACAAACGAGGTAGCTTCAATTCCATGCGAAACAAATGATTTAGCTTCAAATCAATGCGAAGTAGAAGGGGGAGCTTCAAATCCATGCGAAACAAATGATTAGCTACAAATACTTGTGATATACATTATTTAGCTACAACTGCATGCGAAACAAACGAGTTAGCTTCAAATCCATGCGATACACATGATTTAGCTTCGAATCAATTCGATGTAGAAGGTTTAGCTTCAAATCCATGCCATACACAAGATTTAGCTTCAAATCAATGCGATGTAGTAGGTTTAGCTTCAAAATCCATACGAAACAAATGATATAGCTTCAAACACTTGGGGTTTAAGTGATATAGCTTCAAATGAAGACTAATAAATCTAGTTAACTTCAAAATCCACGCGATATACATGATTTAGCTTCAAATACTAGCGATATATGTGATGTAGATTCAACTGCAGGCGAAACGAACGAGTTAGCTTCAAATCCATGCGAAACACTTGATTTAGCTGCAAATCAATGCGATGTAGAAGGTTAAGCTTCAAATCCATACGAAACACACGATTTAGCTTCAAATCAATTCGAAGGACAAGGCTTAGATTCAAATCCATGCGAAACAAATGATTTAGCTTCAAATCAATGCGATGTAGAAGTTTAGCTTCAAATCCATGCGATACACAAGATTTAGCTTCAAATCAATGCGATGTAGAAGGTTCTGCTTCAAATCCATACCACACATATGATTTAGCTTCAAATACTTGCGATATAAGTGATAGAGCTTCAAAAGCTGGAGGAACAAACGAGGTAGCTTCAATTCCACGCGAAACAAATGATTTAGCTTCAAATCAATGCGAGTGGTAGGTTCAGCTTCAAATCCATGCGATATAAGTGATATAGCTTCAAAAGCAGGAGGAACAAACGAGGTAGCTTCAATTCCATGCGAAACAAATGATTTAGCTTCAAATCAATGCGAAGTAGAAGGGGGAGCTCCAAATCCATGCGAAACAAATGGATTAGCTGCAAATACTTGTGATATACATTATTTAGATACAACTGCATGCGAAACTAACGAGTTAGCTTCAAATCCATGCGAAACACATGATTTAGCTTCAAATCAATTCGAAGGACAAGGTTTAGATTCAAATCCATGCGAAGCAAATGATTTAGCTTCAAATGAATGCGAAGTAGAAGGCTTAGCTACAAATCTATGCAAAACAAATGGTTTAGCTACAAATACTTGTGACATACATTATTTAGCTACAACTGCATGCGAAACAAACGAGTTAGCTTCAAATCCATGCGATACACATGATTTAGCTTCATATCAATGCGATGTAGAAGGTTTAGCTTCAAAACAATAAGAGGTAGAAGGTTTAGCTTCAAATCAATAGAATGTAGAAGGTTAGCTTCAAATCAATGCGATGTAGAAGGTTTAGCTTCAAATCCATACGAAACACATGATTTAGCTTCAAATCAATTCGAAGGACAAGGCTTAGATTCAAATCCATGCGAAACAAATGATTTAGCTTCAAATCAATGCGATGTAGAAGGTTTGAGCTTCAAATCCATACGAAATAAATGATTTAGCTTCAAATCAATTCGAAGACCAAGGCTTAGATTCACATCCATGCGAAACAAATGATTTAGCTGCAAATCAATGTGATGTAGAAGGTTTAGCTTCAAATTCATGCGATACACACGATTTAGCTTCAAATCAATGCGATGCAGAAGGTTCAGCTTCAAATCCATGCGGCACATATGACTTAGCTTCAAATACTTGCGATATAAGTGATATAGTTTCAAATGGATGCGAAACGAACGAGTTAGCTTCAAATCCATGCGAAACACATGATTTAGCTGCAAATCAATGCGATGTATAAGGTTTAGATTCAAAATCCGTGCGATACACTAGATTTAGCTTCAAATCAATGCGATGTAGAAGGTTTAGCTTCAAATCCATGCGAAACACATTATTTAGCTGCAAATCAGTGCGAAGTAGAAGGCTCGGTTCAAATCAATGCGATTCAAATTGTTCATCTTCAAATATTTGTGAAAGACATGATTTAGCTTCAACTGCATGCGAAACACATGATTTAGCTTCAATCAATGCGATGTAGAAGGTTTAGCTTCAAATCCATGCAAAACACGTGATTTAACTTCCAATTAATGCGAAGTAGAAGGCTTAGCTTCAAAATCCACGCGATAAACATGATTTAGCTTCAAATACTAGCGATATAGTGATGTAGATTCAACTGCAGACGAAACGAACGAGTTAGCTTCAAATCCATGCGAAACACTTGATTTAGCTGCAAATCAATGCGATGTAGAAGGTTAAGCTTCAAATCCATACGAAACACACGATTTAGCTTCAAATCAATTCGAAGGACAAGGCTTAGATTCAAATCCATGCGAAACAAATGATTTAGCTTCAAATCAATGCGATGTAGAAGGTTTAGCTTCAAATCCATGCGATACACAAGATTTAGCTTCAAATTCGTGCGAAATAGCGATTTTAAACAAACTATTTAGCTTCAAGTTCATGCGAAATGAACAATTTCGCTTCAGGTTCATGCGAAATACACGAATTAGCTTTAAATCAACGCGACTCATACGATTTAGCTTCAATATCATGCGAAACACACGATTTCGCTTCAAATTCGTGCAAAATAACAATTTTAAACAAACGATTTAGCTTCAAATTCATGCGAAATGAACAATTTAACTTCAGACTCATGCGAAATTCACGAATTAGCTTTAAATCATCGCGAAACATACGATTTAGCTTCAATATCATGCGAAACACACGACTGCGATTGAAATTCGTGCGAAATAGCGATTTTAAACAAACGATTTAGCTTCAAATTCATGCGATATGAACAATTTAACTTCAGATTCATGCGAAATACACGAATCAGCTTCAAATTCACGCGAAACAAACGATTTAGCTTCAATATCATTCGAAACACACGATTTCGCTTCAAATTCGTGCGAAATAGCGATTTTAAAAAAACGATTTAGCATCAAATTCATGCGGTATGAACAATTTAGCTTCAGATTCATGCGAAACACACTATTTCGTTTCAAATTCGTGCGAAAAAGGGTTGTAAACAAACGATTTAGCTTCAAATTTATGCGAAATGAACAATTTAGTTTCAGATTCATGCGAAATACACGAATCAGCTTCAAATTCACGCGAAACATACGATTTAGCTTCAATATCATGCGATATAGACGATTTCGATTGAAATTCGTGCGAATTAACGATTGTAAATAATCGATTTTGCTTCAAATTCCTGCGAAATGAACAACTTAACTTCAGATTCATACGAAATACTCGACTTAGCTTTAAATCAACGCGAAACATACGATTTAGCTTCAATATCATGCGAAACACACGATTTCGATTGAAATTCGTGCGAAATAGCGATTTTAAACAAACTATTTAGCTTCAAATTTATGCCAAATGAACAATTTAGCTACAGATTCATGCGAAATACACGAATCAGCTTCAAATTCACGCGAAACATACGATTTAGCTCCAATATCATGCAAAACACACGACTGCGATTGAAATTCGTGCGAAATAGCGATTTTAAACAAACGATTTAGCTTCAAATTCATGCGATATGAACAATTTAGCTTCAGATTGATGCGAAATACAACGAATCACCTTCTAATTCACGAGAAACAAACGATTTAACTTCAATATCATGCGATATACACGATCTCGATTCAAATTCGTGCGAAATAGCGATTTTAAACAAACTATTTATCTTCAAATTCATGCGAAATGAACAATTTAGCTTCAAATACATGCGAAATGAACAATTTAGTTTCTGATTCATGAGAAATACACGAATTAGCTTCAAATTCACACGAAACAAACGCTTTAACTTCAATATCATGCAATATACACGATTGCGATTGAAAGTCGTGCGAAATTGCGATTTTAAACAAACGATTTAGCTTCAAATTTATGCGAAATGAACAATTTGGCTTCAGATTCTCGCGAAATACACGAATTAGCTTTAAATCAACGCGAAACATACGATTTAGCTTCAATATCATGCGAAGCACACGATTTCGATTGAAATTCGTGCGAAATGGCGATTTTAAACAAACGATTTAGCTTCAAATTTATGCAAAATGAACAATTTAGCTTCAGATTCATGCGAAATACACGAATCAGCTTCAAATTCACGCGAAACAAACGATTTAGCTTCAATATCATTCGAAACACACGATTTCGCTTCAAATTCGTGCGAAATAGCGAGTTTAAACAAACGATTTAGTTTCAAATTCATGCGATATGAACAATTTAGCTTCAGATTCATGCGAAATGCACGAATCAGCTTCAAATTCACGAGAAACAAACGATTTAACTTCAATATCATGCGATATACACGATCTCGATTCAAATTCGTGCGAAATAACGATTTTAAACAAACTATTTAGTTTCATATTCATTCGAAATGAACAATTTAGTTTCAAATTCATGCGATATGAACAATTTAGCTTCAGATTCATGCGAAATACACGAATCAGCTTCAAATTCACGAGAAACAAACGATTTAACTTCAATATCATGCAATATACACGATTGCGATTGAAATTCGTGCGAAATTGCGATTTTAAACAAACGATTTAGCTTCAAATTTATGCGAAATGAACAATTTAGCTTCAGATTCTCGCGAAATACACGAATTAGCTTTAAATCAACGCGAAACATACGATTTAGCTTCAATATCATGCGAAACACACGATTTCGATTGAAATTCGTGCGAAATAGCGATTTTAAACAAACGATTTAGCTTCAAATTTATGCGAAATGAACAATTTAGCTTCAGATTCATGCGAAATACACGAATCAGCTTCAAATTCACGCGAAACATACGATTTAGCTTCAATATCCTGCGATATAGACGATTTCGATTGAAATTCGTGCGAATTAACGATTGTAAATAATCGATTTTGCTTCAAATTCCTACGAAATGAACATCTTAACTTCAGATTCATACGAAATACTCGACTTAGCTTTAAATCAACGCGAAACATACGATTTAGCTCCAATATCATGCGAAACACACCGTTTCGCTTCAAGTTCATGCGAAATAGGGGTTGTAAACAAACGATTTAGATTCAAATTTATGCGAAATGAACAATTTAGCTTCAGATTCATGCGAAATACAACGAATCACCTTCAAATTCACGAGAAACAAACGATTTAACTTCAATATCATGCGATATACACGATCTCGATTCAAATTCGTGCGAAATAGCGATTTTAAATAATCGATTTAGCTTCAAATTCATGCGAAATGAACAATTAAACTTCAGATTCATGCGAAATACACGAATCAGCTTCAAATTCACGAGAAAGAAACGATTTAACTTCAATATCATGCGATATACACGATCTCGATTCAAATTCGTGCGAAATAGCGATTTTAAACAAACTATTTAGCTTCAAATTCATGCGAAATGAACAATTTAGCTTCAAATACATGCGAAATGGACAATTTAGTTTCTGATTCATGCGAAATACACGAATTAGCTTCAAATTCACACGAAACAAACGCTTTAACTTCAATATCATGCAATATACACGATTGCGATTGAAAGTCGTGCGAAATTGCGACTTTAAACAAACGATTTAGCTTCAAATTTATGCGAAATGAACAATTTAGCTTCAGATTCTCGCGAAATACACGAATTAGCTTTAAATCAACGCGAAACATACGATTTAGCTTCAATATCATGCGAAACACACGATTTCGATTGAAATTCGTGCGAAATAGCGATTTTAAACAAACGATTTAGCTTCAAATTTATGCGAAATGAACAATTTAGCTTCAGATTCATGCGAAACACACGAATCAGCTTCAAATTCACGCGAAACAAACGATTTAGCTTCAATATCATTCGAAACACACGATTTCGCTTCAAATTCGTGCGAAATAGCGATTTTAAAAAAACGAATTAGCATCAAATTCATGCGATATGAACAATTTAGTTTCAGATTCATGCGAAACACACGATTTCGCTTCAAATTCGTGCGAAAAAGGGTTGTAAACAAACGATTTAGCTTCAAATTTATGCGAAATGAACAATTTAGTTTCAGATTCATGCGAAATACACGAATCAGCTTCAAATTCACGCGAAACATACGATTTAGCTTCAATATCATGCGAAACACACGATTTCGATTGAAATTCGTGCGAAATAGCGATTTTAAACAAACGATTTAGCTTCAAATTTATGCGAAATGAACAATTTAGCTTCAGATTCATGCGAAATACACGAATCAGCTTCAAATTCACGCGAAACAAACGATTTAGCTTCAATATCATTCGAAACACACGATTTCGCTTCAAATTCGTGCGAAATAGCGATTTTAAAAAAAACGAATTAGCATCAAATTCATGCGATATGAACAATTTAGCTTCAGATTCATGCGAAACACACGATTTCGCTTCAAATTCGTGCGAAAAAGGGTTGTAAACAAACGATTTAGCTTCAAATTTATGCGAAATGAACAATTTAGTTTCAGATTCATGCGAAATACACGAATCAGCTTCAAATTCACGCGAAACATACGATTTAGCTTCAATATCATACGATATAGACGTTTTCGATTGAAATTCGTGCGAATTAACGATTGTAAATAATCGATTTTGCTTCAAATTCCTACGAAATGAACAACTTAACTTCAGATTCATACGAAATACTCGACTTAGCTTTAAATCAACGCGAAACATACGATTTAGCTCCAATATCATGCGAAACACACGATTTCGCTTCAAATTCGTGCAAAATAACGATTTTAAACAAACGATTTAGCTTCAAATTTATGTGAAATGAACAATTTATCTTCAGATTCTCGCGAAATACACGAATTAGCTTTAAATCAACGCGAAACATACGATTTAGCTTCAATATCATGCGAAACACACGATTTCGATTGAAATTCGTGCGAAATAGCGATTTTAAACAAACGATTTAGCTTCAAATTTATGCCAAATGAACAATTTAGCTACAGATTCATGCGAAATACATGAATCAGCTTCAAATTCACGCGAAACAAACGATTTAGCTTCAATATCATTCGAAACACACGATTTCGCTTCAAATTCGTGCGAAATAGCGAGTTTAAACAAACGATTTAGCTTCAAATTCATGCGATATGAACAATTAGCTTCAGATTCATGCGAAATACAACGAATCACCTTCTAATTCACGAGAAACAAACGATTTAACTTCAATATCATGCGATATACACGATTTCGATTGAAATTCGTGCGAAATTGCGATTTTAAACAAATGATTTAGCTTCAAATTCATGCCATATGAACAGTTTAGCTTCAAATTAATTCGAATTACACGATCTTGCTTTAAATCCACGCGAAACAAACAATTTAGCTTCAAACTCATGCGATATGAACAATTTAACTTCAGATTCATGCGAAATTCACGAATTAGCTTTAAATCAACGCGAAACATACGATTTAGCTTCAATATAATGCGAAACACACGACTGCGATTGAAATTCGTGCGAAATAGTGTTTTTAAACAAACGATTTAGCTTCAAATTCATGCGATATGAACAATTTAGCTTCAGATTCATGCGAAATACACGAATCAGCTTCAAACTCACGAGGAACAAACGATTTAACTTCAATATCATGCGATATACACGACCTCGATTCAAATTCGTGCGAAATAGCGATTTAAACAAACTAGTTAGCTTCAAATTCATGCGAAATGAACAATTAAGCTTCAAATACATGCGAAATGAACAATTTAGTTTCGGATTCATGCGAAATTCACGAATTAGCTTTAAATCAACGCGAAACATACGATTTAGCTTCAATATCATGCGAAACACACGATTTCGAATGAAATTCGTGCGAAATAGCGATTTTAAACAAACGATTTAGCTTCAAATTGATGTGAAATGAACAATTTAGCTTCATATTCATGCGAAATACACGAATCAGCTTCAAATTCACGCGAAACATACGATTTAGCTTCAATATCCTGCGATATAGACGATTTCGATTGAAATTCGTGCGAATTAACGATTGTAAATAATCGATTTTGCTTCAAATTCCTACGAAATGAACATCTTAACTTCAGATTCATACGAAATACTCGACTTAGCTTTAAATCAACGCGAAACATACGATTTAGCTCCAATATCATGCGAAACACACCGTTTCGCTTCAAGTTCATGCGAAATAGGGGTTGTAAACAAACGATTTAGATTCAAATTTATGAGAAATGAACAATTTAGCTTCAGATTCATGCGAAATACAACGAATCACCTTCAAATTCACGAGAAACAAACGATTTAACTTCAATATCATGCGATATACACGATCTCGATTCAAATTCGTGCGAAATAGCGATTTTAAATAATCGATTTAGCTTCAAATTCATGCGAAATGAACAATTAAACTTCAGATTCATGCGAAATACACGAATCAGCTTCAAATTCACGAGAAAGAAACGATTTAACTTCAATATCATGCGATATACACGATCTCGATTCAAATTCGTGCGAAATAGCGATTTTAAACAAACTATTTAGCTTCAAATTCATGCGAAATGAACAATTTAGCTTCAAATACATGCGAAATGGACAATTTAGTTTCTGATTCATGCGAAATACACGAATTAGCTTCAAATTCACACGAAACAAACGCTTTAACTTCAATATCATGCAATATACACGATTGCGATTGAAAGTCGTGCGAAATTGCGACTTTAAACAAACGATTTAGCTTCAAATTTATGCGAAATGAACAATTTAGCTTCAGATTCTCGCGAAATACACGAATTAGCTTTAAATCAACGCGAAACATACGATTTAGCTTCAATATCATGCGAAACACACGATTTCGATTGAAATTCGTGCGAAATAGCGATTTTAAACAAACGATTTAGCTTCAAATTTATGCGAAATGAACAATTTAGCTTCAGATTCATGCGAAACACACGAATCAGCTTCAAATTCACGCGAAACAAACGATTTAGCTTCAATATCATTCGAAACACACGATTTCGCTTCAAATTCGTGCGAAATAGCGATTTTAAAAAAACGAATTAGCATCAAATTCATGCGATATGAACAATTTAGTTTCAGATTCATGCGAAACACACGATTTCGCTTCAAATTCGTGCGAAAAAGGGTTGTAAACAAACGATTTAGCTTCAAATTTATGCGAAATGAACAATTTAGTTTCAGATTCATGCGAAATACACGAATCAGCTTCAAATTCACGCGAAACATACGATTTAGCTTCAATATCATGCGAAACACACGATTTCGATTGAAATTCGTGCGAAATAGCGATTTTAAACAAACGATTTAGCTTCAAATTTATGCGAAATGAACAATTTAGCTTCAGATTCATGCGAAATACACGAATCAGCTTCAAATTCACGCGAAACAAACGATTTAGCTTCAATATCATTCGAAACACACGATTTCGCTTCAAATTCGTGCGAAATAGCGATTTTAAAAAAACGAATTAGCATCAAATTCATGCGATATGAACAATTTAGCTTCAGATTCATGCGAAACACACGATTTCGCTTCAAATTCGTGCGAAAAAGGGTTGTAAACAAACGATTTAGCTTCAAATTTATGCGAAATGAACAATTTAGTTTCAGATTCATGCGAAATACACGAATCAGCTTCAAATTCACGCGAAACATACGATTTAGCTTCAATATCATACGATATAGACGTTTTCGATTGAAATTCGTGCGAATTAACGATTGTAAATAATCGATTTTGCTTCAAATTCCTACGAAATGAACAACTTAACTTCAGATTCATACGAAATACTCGACTTAGCTTTAAATCAACGCGAAACATACGATTTAGCTCCAATATCATGCGAAACACACGATTTCGCTTCAAATTCGTGCAAAATAACGATTTTAAACAAACGATTTAGCTTCAAATTTATGTGAAATGAACAATTTATCTTCAGATTCTCGCGAAATACACGAATTAGCTTTAAATCAACGCGAAACATACGATTTAGCTTCAATATCATGCGAAACACACGATTTCGATTGAAATTCGTGCGAAATAGCGATTTTAAACAAACGATTTAGCTTCAAATTTATGCCAAATGAACAATTTAGCTACAGATTCATGCGAAATACATGAATCAGCTTCAAATTCACGCGAAACAAACGATTTAGCTTCAATATCATTCGAAACACACGATTTCGCTTCAAATTCGTGCGAAATAGCGAGTTTAAACAAACGATTTAGCTTCAAATTCATGCGATATGAACAATTTAGCTTCAGATTCATGCGAAATACAACGAATCACCTCTAATTCACGAGAAACAAACGATTTAACTTCAATATCATGCGATATACACGATTTCGATTGAAATTCGTGCGAAATTGCGATTTTAAACAAATGATTTAGCTTCAAATTCATGCCATATGAACAGTTTAGCTTCAAATTAATTCGAATTACACGATCTTGCTTAAATCCACGCGAAACAAACAATTTAGCTTCAAACTCATGCGATATGAACAATTTAACTTCAGATTCATGCGAAATTCACGAATTAGCTTTAAATCAACGCGAAACATACGATTTAGCTTCAATATAATGCGAAACACACGACTGCGATTGAAATTCGTGCGAAATAGTGTTTTTAAACAAACGATTTTGCTTCAAATTCATGCGATATGAACAATTTAGCTTCAGATTCATGCGAAATACACGAATCAGCTTCAAACTCACGAGGAACAAACGATTTAACTTCAATATCATGCGATATACACGACCTCGATTCAAATTCGTGCGAAATAGCGATTTTAAACAAACTATTTAGCTTCAAATTCATGCGAAATGAACAATTTAGCTTCAAATACATGCGAAATGGACAATTTAGTTTCTGATTCATGCGAAATACACGAATTAGCTTCAAATTCACACGAAACAAACGCTTTAACTTCAATATCATGCAATATACACGATTGCGATTGAAAGTCGTGCGAAATTGCGACTTTAAACAAACTATTTATCTTCAAATTCATGCGAAATGAACAATTAAGCTTCAAATACATGCGAAATGAACAATTTAGTTTCGGATTCATGCGAAATTCACGAATTAGCTTTAAATCAACGCGAAACATACGATTTAGCTTCAATATCATGCGAAACACACGATTTCGAATGAAATTCGTGCGAAATAGCGATTTTAAACAAACGATTTAGCTTCAAATTGATGTGAAATGAACAATTTAGCTTCATATTCATGCGAAATACACGAATCAGCTTCAAATTCACGCGAAACATACGATTTAGCTTCAATATCCTGCGATATAGACGATTTCGATTGAAATTCGTGCGAATTAACGATTGTAAATAATCGATTTTGCTTCAAATTCCTACGAAATGAACATCTTAACTTCAGATTCATACGAAATACTCGACTTAGCTTTAAATCAACGCGAAACATACGATTTAGCTCCAATATCATGCGAAACACACAGTTTCGCTTCAAGTTCATGCGAAATAGGGGTTGTAAACAAACGATTTAGATTCAAATTTATGCGAAATGAACAATTTAGCTTCAGATTCATGCGAAATACAACGAATCACCTTCAAATTCACGAGAAACAAACGATTTAACTTCAATATCATGCGATATACACGATCTCGATTCAAATTCGTGCGAAATAGCGATTTTAAATAATCGATTTAGCTTCAAATTCATGCGAAATGAACAATTAAACTTCAGATTCATGCGAAATACACGAATCAGCTTCAAATTCACGAGAAAGAAACGATTTAACTTCAATATCATGCGATATACACGATCTCGATTCAAATTCGTGCGAAATAGCGATTTTAAACAAACTATTTAGCTTCAAATTCATGCGAAATGAACAATTTAGCTTCAAATACATGCGAAATGGACAATTTAGTTTCTGATTCATGCGAAATACACGAATTAGCTTCAAATTCACACGAAACAAACGCTTTAACTTCAATATCATGCAATATACACGATTGCGATTGAAAGTCGTGCGAAATTGCGACTTTAAACAAACGATTTAGCTTCAAATTTATGCGAAATGAACAATTTAGCTTCAGATTCTCGCGAAATACACGAATTAGCTTTAAATCAACGCGAAACATACGATTTAGCTTCAATATCATGCGAAACACACGATTTCGATTGAAATTCGTGCGAAATAGCGATTTTAAACAAACGATTTAGCTTCAAATTTATGCGAAATGAACAATTTAGCTTCAGATTCATGCGAAACACACGAATCAGCTTCAAATTCACGCGAAACAAACGATTTAGCTTCAATATCATTCGAAACACACGATTCGCTTCAAATTCGTGCGAAATAGCGATTTTAAAAAAACGAATTAGCATCAAATTCATGCGATATGAACAATTTAGTTTCAGATTCATGCGAAACACACGATTTCGCTTCAAATTCGTGCGAAAAAGGGTTGTAAACAAACGATTTAGCTTCAAATTTATGCGAAATGAACAATTTAGTTTCAGATTCATGCGAAATACACGAATCAGCTTCAAATTCACGCGAAACATACGATTTAGCTTCAATATCATGCGAAACACACGATTTCGATTGAAATTCGTGCGAAATAGCGATTTTAAACAAACGATTTAGCTTCAAATTTATGCGAAATGAACAATTTAGCTTCAGATTCATGCGAAATACACGAATCAGCTTCAAATTCACGCGAAACAAACGATTTAGCTTCAATATCATTCGAAACACACGATTTCGCTTCAAATTCGTGCGAAATAGCGATTTTAAAAAAACGAATTAGCATCAAATTCATGCGATATGAACAATTTAGCTTCAGATTCATGCGAAACACACGATTTCGCTTCAAATTCGTGCGAAAAAGGGTTGTAAACAAACGATTTAGCTTCAAATTTATGCGAAATGAACAATTTAGTTTCAGATTCATGCGAAATACACGAATCAGCTTCAAATTCACGCGAAACATACGATTTAGCTTCAATATCATACGATATAGACGTTTTCGATTGAAATTCGTGCGAATTAACGATTGTAAATAATCGATTTTGCTTCAAATTCCTACGAAATGAACAACTTAACTTCAGATTCATACGAAATCTCGACTTAGCTTTAAATCAACGCGAAACATACGATTTAGCTCCAATATCATGCGAAACACACGATTTCGCTTCAAATTCGTGCAAAATAACGATTTTAAACAAACGATTTAGCTTCAAATTTATGTGAAATGAACAATTTATCTTCAGATTCTCGCGAAATACACGAATTAGCTTTAAATCAACGCGAAACATACGATTTAGCTTCAATATCATGCGAAACACACGATTTCGATTGAAATTTGTGCGAAATAGCGATTTTAAACAAACGATTTAGCTTCAAATTTATGCCAAATGAACAATTTAGCTACAGATTCATGCGAAATACATGAATCAGCTTCAAATTCACGCGAAACAAACGATTTAGCTTCAATATCATTCGAAACACACGATTTCGCTTCAAATTCGTGCGAAATAGCGAGTTTAAACATACGATTTAGCTTCAAATTCATGCGATATGAACAATTTAGCTTCAGATTCATGCGAAATACAACGAATCACCTTCTAATTCACGAGAAACAAACGATTTAACTTCAATATCATGCGATATACACGATTTCGATTGAAATTCGTGCGAAATTGCGATTTTTAAACAAATGATTTAGCTTCAAATTCATGCCATATGAACAGTTTAGCTTCAAATTAATTCGAATTACACGATCTTGCTTTAAATCCACGCGAAACAAACAATTTAGCTTCAAACTCATGCGATATGAACAATTTAACTTCAGATTCATGCGAAATTCACGAATTAGCTTTAAATCAACGCGAAACATACGATTTAGCTTCAATATAATGCGAAACACACGACTGCGATTGAAATTCGTGCGAAATAGTGTTTTTAAACAAACGATTTAGCTTCAAATTCATGCGATATGAACAATTTAGCTTCAGATTCATGCGAAATACACGAATCAGCTTCAAATTCACGCGAAACATACGATTTAGCTTCAATATCATACGATATAGACGTTTTCGATTGAAATTCGTGCGAATTAACGATTGTAAATAATCGATTTTGCTTCAAATTCCTACGAAATGAACAACTTAACTTCAGATTCATACGAAATACTCGACTTAGCTTTAAATCAACGCGAAACATACGATTTAGCTCCAATATCATGCGAAACACACCGTTTCGCTTCAAGTTCATGCGAAATAGGGGTTGTAAACAAACGATTAGATTCAAATTTATGCGAAATGAACAATTTAGCTTCAGATTCATGCGAAATACAACGAATCACCTTCAAATTCACGAGAAACAAACGATTTAACTTCAATATCATGCGATATACACGATCTCGATTCAAATTCGTGCGAAATAGCGATTTTAAATAATCGATTTAGCTTCAAATTCATGCGAAATGAACAATTAAACTTCAGATTCATGCGAAATACACGAATCAGCTTCAAATTCACGAGAAAGAAACGATTTAACTTCAATATCATGCGATATACACGACCTCGATTCAATTCGTGCGAAATAGCGATTTAAACAAACTAATTAGCTTCAAATTCATGCGAAAATGAACAATTAAGCTTCAAATACATGCGAAATGAACAATTTAGTTTCGGATTCATGCGAAATTCACGAATTAGCTTTAAATCAACGCGAAACATACGATTTAGCTTCAATATCATGCGAAACACACGATTTCGAATGAAATTCGTGCGAAATAGCGATTTTAAACAAACGATTTAGCTTCAAATTGATGTGAAATGAACAATTTAGCTTCATATTCATGCGAAATACACGAATCAGCTTCAAATTCACGCGAAACATACGATTTAGCTTCAATATCCTGCGATATAGACGATTTCGATTGAAATTCGTGCGAATTAACGATTGTAAATAATCGATTTTGCTTCAAATTCCTACGAATGAACATCTTAACTTCAGATTCATACGAAATACTCGACTTAGCTTTAAATCAACGCGAAACATACGATTTAGCTCCAATATCATGCGAAACACACCGTTTCGCTTCAAGTTCATGCGAAATAGGGGTTGTAAACAAACGATTTAGATTCAAATTTATGCGAAATGAACAATTTAGCTTCAGATTCATGCGAAATACAACGAATCACCTTCAAATTCACGAGAAACAAACGATTTAACTTCAATATCATGCGATATACACGATCTCGATTCAAATTCGTGCGAAATAGCGATTTTAAATAATCGATTTAGCTTCAAATTCATGCGAAATGAACAATTAAACTTCAGATTCATGCGAAATACACGAATCAGCTTCAAATTCACGAGAAAGAAACGATTTAACTTCAATATCATGCGATATACACGATCTCGATTCAAATTCGTGCGAAATAGCGATTTTAAACAAACTATTTAGCTTCAAATTCATGCGAAATGAACAATTTTAGCTTCAAATACATGCGAAATGGACAATTTAGTTTCTGATTCATGCGAAATACACGAATTAGCTTCAAATTCACACGAAACAAACGCTTTAACTTCAATATCATGCAATATACACGATTGCGATTGAAAGTCGTGCCGAAATTGCGACTTTAAACAAACGATTTAGCTTCAAATTTATGCGAAAATGAACAATTTAGCTTCAGATTCTCGCGAAATACACGAATTAGCTTTAATCAACGCGAAACATACGATTTAGCTTCAATATCATGCGAAACACACGATTTCGATTGAAATTCGTGCGAAATAGCGATTTTAAACAAACGATTTAGCTTCAAATTTATGCGAAATGAACAATTTAGCTTCAGATTCATGCGAAACACACGAAATCAGCTTCAAATTCACGCGAAACAACGATTTAGCTTCAATATCATTCGAAACACACGATTTCGCTTCAAATTCGTGCGAAATAGCGATTTTAAAAAAACGAATAGCATCAATTCATGCGATATGAACAATTTAGTTTCAGATTCATGCGAAACACACGATTCGCTTCAAATTCGTGCGAAAAAGGGTTGTAAACAAACGATTTAGCTTCAAATTTATGCGAAATGAACAATTTAGTTTCAGATTCATGCGAAATACACGAATCAGCTTCAAATTCACGCGAAACATACGATTTAGCTTCAATATCATGCGAAACACACGATTTCGATTGAAATTCGTGCGAAATAGCGATTTTAAACAAACGATTTAGCTTCAAATTTATGCGAAATGAACAATTTAGCTTCAGATTCATGCGAAATACACGAATCAGCTTCAAATTCACGCGAAACAAACGATTTAGCTTCAATATCATTCGAAACACACGATTTCGCTTCAAATTCGTGCGAAATAGCGATTTTAAAAAAACGAATTAGCATCAAATTCATGCGATATGAACAATTTAGCTTCAGATTCATGCGAAACACACGATTTCGCTTCAAATTCGTGCGAAAAAGGGTTGTAAACAAACGATTTAGCTTCAAATTTATGCGAAATGAACAATTTTAGTTTCAGATTCATGCGAAATACACGAATCAGCTTCAAATTCACGCGAAACATACGATTTAGCTTCAATATCATACGATATAGACGTTTTCGATTGAAATTCGTGCGAATTAACGATTGTAAATAATCGATTTTGCTTCAAATTCCTACGAAATGAACAACTTAACTTCAGATTCATACGAAATACTCGACTTAGCTTTAAATCAACGGCGAAACATACGATTTAGCTCCAATATCATGCGAAACACACGATTTCGCTTCAATTCGTGCAAAATAACGATTTTAAACAAACGATTTAGCTTCAAATTTATGTGAAATGAACAATTTATCTTCAGATTCTCGCGAAATACACGAATTAGCTTTAAATCAACGCGAACATACGATTTAGCTTCAATATCATGCGAAACACACGATTTCGATTGAAATTTGTGCGAAATAGCGATTTTAAACAAACGATTTAGCTTCAAATTTATGCCAAATGAACAATTTAGCTACAGATTCATGCGAAATACATGAAT
The DNA here is from genome assembly GCF_051020955.1 of Megalopta genalis. Lineage (NCBI taxonomy): Eukaryota > Metazoa > Arthropoda > Insecta > Hymenoptera > Halictidae > Megalopta > Megalopta genalis. The sequence goes on from NW_027477943.1 coordinate 42,890, forward strand.
CAGCTCAAATTCACGCGAAACAAACGATTTAGCTTCAATATCATTCGAAACACACGATTTCGCTTCAAATTCGTGCGAAATAGCGAGTTTAAACATACGATTTAGCTTCAAATTCATGCGATATGACAATTTAGCTTCAGATTCATGCGAAATACAACGAATCACCTTCTAATTCACGAGAAACAAACGATTAACTTCAATATCATGCGATATACACGATTTCGATTGAAATTCGTGCGAAATTGCGATTTTAAACAAATGATTTAGCTTCAAATTCATGCCATATGAACAGTTTAGCTTCAAATTAATTCGAATTACACGATCTTGCTTTAAATCCACGCGAAACAAACAATTTAGCTTCAAACTCATGCGATATGAACAATTTAACTTCAGATTCCATGCGAAATTCACGAATTAGCTTTAAATCAACGCGAAACATACGATTTAGCTTCAATATAATGCGAAACACACGACTGCGATTGAAATTCGTGCGAAATAGTGTTTTTAAACAAACGATTTAGCTTCAAATTCATGCGATATGAACAATTTAGCTTCAGATTCATGCGAAATACACGAATCAGCTTCAAACTCACGAGGAACAAACGATTTAACTTCAATATCATGCGATATACACGACCTCGATTCAAATTCGTGCGAAATAGCGATTTAAACAAACTAATTAGCTTCAAATTCATGCGAAATGAACAATTAAGCTTCAAATACATGCGAAATGAACAATTTAGTTTCGGATTCATGCGAAATTCACGAATTAGCTTTAAGTCAACGCGAAACATACGATTTAGCTTCAATATCATGCGAAACACACGATTTCGAATGAAATTCGTGCGAGAATAGCGATTTTAACAAACGAATTTAGCTTCAAATTGATGTGAAATGAACAATTTAGCTTCATATTCATGCGAAATACACGAATCAGCTTCAAATTCACGCGAAACATACGATTTAGCTTCAATACCCTGCGATATAGACGATTTCGATTGAAATTCGTGCGAAATTGCGATTTTAAACAAATGATTTAGCTTCAAATTCATGCCATATGAACAGTTTAGCTTCAAATTAATTCGAATTACACGATCTTGCTTTAAAATCCACGCGAAACAAACAATTTAGCTTCAAACTCATGCGATATGAACAATTTAACTTCAGATTCATGCGAAATTCACGAATTAGCTTTAAATCAACGCGAAACATACGATTTAGCTTCAATATAATGCGAAACACACGATTTCGATTGAAATTCGTGCGAAAATAGCGATTTTAAAGCAAACGATTTAGCTTCAAATTTATGCGAAATGAACAATTTAGCTTCAGATTCATGCGAAACACACGAATCAGCTTCAAATTGCACGCGAAACAAACGATTTAGCTTCAATATCATTCGAAACACACGATTTCGCTTCAAATTCGTGCGAAATAGCGATTTTAAAAAAAACGAATTAGCATCAAATTCATGCGATATGAACAATTTAGTTTCAGATTCATGCGAAACACACGATTTCGCTTCAAAATTCGTGCGAAAAAGGGTTGTAAACAAACGATTTAGCTTCAAATTTATGCGAAATGAACAATTTAGTTTCAGATTCATGCGAAATACACGAATCAGCTTCAAATTCACGCGAAACATACGATTTAGCTTCAATATCATGCGAAACACACGATTTCGATTGAAATTCGTGCGAAATAGCGATTTTAAACAAACGATTTAGCTTCAAATTTATGCGAAATGAACAATTTAGCTTCAGATTCATGCGAAATACACGAATCAGCTTCAAATTCACGCGAAACAAACGATTTAGCTTCAATATCATTCGAAACACACGATTTCGCTTCAAATTCGTGCGAAATAGCGATTTTAAAAAAACGAATTAGCATCAAATTCATGCGATATAACAATTTAGCTTCAGATTCATGCGAAACACACGATTTCGCTTCAAATTCGTGCGAAAAAGGGTTGTAAACAAACGATTTAGCTTCAAATTTATGCGAAATGAACAATTAGTTTCAGATTCATGCGAAATACACGAATCAGCTTCACACTTCACGCGAAACATACGATTTAGCTTCAATATCATACGATATAGACGTTTGATTGAAATTCGTGCGAATTTAACGATTGTAAATAATCGATTTTGCTTCAAATTCCTACGAAATGAACAACTTAACTTCAGATTCATACGAAATACTCGACTTAGCTTTAAATCAACGCGAAACATACGATTTAGCTCCAATATCATGCGAAACACACGATTTCGCTTCAAATTCGTGCAAAATAACGATTTTAACAAACGATTTAGCTTCAAATTTATGTGAAATGAACAATTATCTTCAGATTCTCGCGAAATACACGAATTAGCTCTTAAAGTCAACGCGAAACATACGATTTAGCTTCAATATCAAGTGCGAAACACACGATTTCGATTGAAATTTTGTGCGAAATAGCGATTTTAAACAAACGATTTAGCTTCAAATTTATGCCAAATGAACAATTTAGCTACAGATTCATGCGAAATACATGAATCAGCTTCAAATTCACGCGACAACAAACGATTTAGCTTCAATATCATTCGAAACACACGATTTCGCTTCAAATTCGTGCGAAATAGCGAGTTTAAACATACGATTTAGCTTCAAATTCATGCGATATGAACAATTTAGCTCAGATTCATGCGAAATACAACGAATCACCTTCTAATTCACGAGAAACAAACGATTTAACTTCAATATCATGCGATATACACGATTTCGATTGAAATTCGTGCGAAATTGCGATTTTAAACAAATGATTAGCTTCAAATTCATGCCATATGAACAGTTAGCTTCAAATTAATTCGAATCTACACGATCTTGCTTTAAATCCACGCGAAACAACACAATTTAGCTTCAAACTCATGCGATATGAACAATCTAACTTCAGATTCATGCGAAATTCACGAATTAGCTTTAAATCAACGCGAAACATACGATTTAGCTTCAATATAATGCGAAACACACGACTGCGATTGAAATTCGTGCGAAATAGTGTTTTTAAACAAACGATTTAGCTTCAAATTCATGCGATATGACTACAATTTAGCTCTCAGATTCATGCGAAATACACGAATCAGCTTCAAACTCACGAGGAACAAACGATTTAACTTCAATATCATGCGATATACACGACCTCGATTCAAATTCGTGCGAAATAGCGATTTAAACAAACTAATTAGCTTCAAATTCATTCGCGAAATGAACAATTAAGCCTTCAAATACATGCGAAATGAACAATTTAGTTTCGGATTCATGCGAAATTCACGAATTAGCTTTAAGTCAACGCGAAACATACGATTTAGCTTCAATATCATGCGAAACACACGATTTCGAATGAAATTCGTGCGAAATAGCGATTTTAAACAAACGCTTTAGCTTCAAATTGATGTGAAATGAACAATTTAGCTTCATATTCATGCGAAATACACGAATCAGCTTCAAATTCACGCGAAACATACGATTTAGCTTCAATACCCTGCGATATAGACGATTTCGATTGAAATTCGTGCGAATTAACGATTGTAAATAATCGATTTTGCTTCAAATTCCTACGAAATGAACATCTTAACTTCAGATTCATACGAAATACTCGACTTAGCTTTAAATCAACGCGAAACATACGATTTAGCTCCAATATCATGCGAAACACACCGTTTCGCTTCAAGTTCATGCGAAATAGGGGTTGTAAAACAAACGATTTAGATTCAAATTTATGCGAAATGAACAATTTAGCTTCAGATTCATGCGAAATACAACGAATCACCTTCAAATTCACGAGAAACAAACGATTTAACTTCAATATCATGCGATATACACGATCTCGATTCAAATTCGTGCGAAATAGCGATTTTAAATAATCGATTTAGCTTCAAATTCATGCGAAATGAACAATTAAACTTCAGATTCATGCGAAATACACGAATCAGCTTCAAAGTCACGAGAAAGAAACGATTTAACTTCAATATCATGCGATATACACGATCTCGATTCAAATTCGTGCGAAATAGCGATTTTAAACAAACTATTTAGCTTCAAATTCATGCGAAATGAACAATTTAGCTTCAAAAACATGCGAAATGGACAATTTAGTTTCTGATTCATGCGAAATACACGAATTAGCTTCAAATTCACACGAAACAAACGCTTTAACTTCAATATCATGCAAATACACGATTGCGATTGGAAAGGTCGTGCGAATTGCGACTTTAAACAAAAGATTTAGCTTCAAATTTATGCGAAATGAACAATTTAGCTTCAGATTCTCGCGAAATACGCGAATTAGCTTTAAATCAACGCGAAACATACGATTTAGCTTCAATATCATGCGAAACACACGATTTCGCTTCAAATTCGTGCGAAATAACGATTTTAAGCAATCGATTTAGCTTCAAATTCATGCGAAATTAACAATTTAGTTTCGGATTCATGCAAATACACGAATTAGCTTCAAATTTACACGAAACAACGATTTAACTTCAATATCATGCGATATACACGATTTCGATTGAAATTCGTGCGAAATAGCGGTTTTTAACAAACGATTTAGCTTCAAATTGATGCGAAATGAACAATGTAGCTTCAGATTCATGCGAAATACACGAATTAGCTTTAAATCAACGTGAAACATACGATTTAGCTTCAATGTCATGCGAAACACACGATTTCGCTTCAAATTCGTGCGAAATAACGATTATAAATAATCGATTTCGCGTCAAATTCATGCGAAATGAACAATTTAGCTTCAGATTCATGCGAAATACACGAATCAGCTTTAAATCAACGCGAAACATACGATTTAGCTCCGATATCATGCGAAACACACGATTTCGCTTCAAATTCGTGCGAAATAGCGGTTTTTAACAAACGATTTAGCTTCAAATTCATGCGAAATGGACAATTTAACTTCAGATTCATACGAAATACACGAATTAGCTATAATCAACGCGAAACATACGATTTAGCTCCAATATCATGCGATATACAC
>NW_027477944.1:0-47642 GCF_051020955.1 Megalopta genalis
GACGCGTACCGTTCGCGTATAACAGGGTATCGCCTACTCGCGAACACAGGGACAAAATACGCGGGCTCTTACTGTGATAGGCAGGTCCTGCTGCCGGGAAGGCTCGTTCGCTCGCTTCTCGTACGCCGCTCGTCTCGGATCTCCTGCCGGATTCTGCTTGGGCTGTACGTTGATTTCGGGATGTCGATCTCGATCAGCTCCGTCCAAGGATAGAGGTGGCGTTGACGAGGTGCGCGGTATTCGCGGATGATCTGGATTTCTTCGCGGTACGCGAGATCGCCCGTAACTGAATCTATTCGCGGTTTATGGCTGATTATGCTGATTTCTTGACTTCGATGCTTTACCCGCGTTCGTAAGGGATCTGAGCGTATAGATGGACGAGTCTCTTCAATTGAGCTCTGCGCCCAGACTGACGCGGCATATGTGATACTAATGCTAGTTAATAATTAATCATTTATCTGCTCTGTCCGGTGGCGTACAGGACTTGTGGTGAAAGCCCGGTACATACGCTTTCTGGACGGATTTAGTTAGAGCAACTTCGGTGGCGTGCAGGACTTGTGGGGAAAGCCCGGTACACACGCTTTCTGAAGTTGTAATTCGAAATGCGGTGGTAAGTCTAATAATAATAGGAACTAGGATCGCAGAGGTATGTTGAATGAATTACGTTCACTGCTTCTAAATTAAGATGTATATTCAAATTAAATTGGCTTAAGTTACAGAGCCTTAATACTAACGCAAGAAGATTGGACTTGGAAATCAGAATCGAAATTGAATTGGAATAAGAAGAACTTGACGATCGCGGACGACCGGACTTCTGATCAAGAAGTACGACTAATACTGGTCGAATTCCGGAACGAGAGTGATCCTGCCGGAGGCTGCATTGAACTCTTTCGATTCATGGCCGCCGGTCCGCCTGGCGGGGGTAGTCCGGTGGAGGGGCGTCCGCCATGGTGGTGGTTGGCGCTGGAGAGGGGATGCCGCGTTCAGCGGGATGACGTAGTCCCAGTCCACGCGCTTTTTACGGTACTTAGAAATATTCGCTTGTTCTTTAGAGAGTATAATAATGTGGTTATGCTAACTTATTCTATGGTTCGTTATAAGGTAGATATCTGCTAACTTATGCTATGGTCGGTTACGATACGTTTAGGCTAATTCGGTTAACCTACGCTTATATACTAGTTTGCGCGGTAACACACACACACATTCATGCACAACCACGCTCTTATATACTAATACAAACGTCGGAGGACGTCACATTAGCTTCAGATTCATGCGAAATACACGAATCAGCTTTAAATCAACACGAAACATACGATTTAGCTTCAATATCATGCGAAACACACGATTTCGCTTCAAATTCATGCGAAATAACGATTTTAAATGATCGATTTCGCTTCAAATTCATTCGAAATGAACAATTTAACTTCAGATTCATACGAAATACACGAATTAGCTTTAAATCAACGCGAAACATACGATTTAGCTCCAATATCATGCGATATACACGATTTCGATTGAAATTCGTGCGAAATAGAGGTTTTTAACAAACGATTTAGCTTCAAATTCAAGCGAAATGAACAATTTAGCTTCAGATTCATACGAAATACACGAATTAGCCTTAAATCAACGCGAAACATACGATTTAGCTCCAATATCATGCGAAACACACGATTTCGCTTCAAATTCGTGCGAAATAGCGGTTTTTAACAAAGGATTTAGCTTCAAATTCATGCGATATGAACAATTTAGCTTCAGATTCATGCGAAATACACGAATCAGCTTTAAATCAACGCGAAACATACGATTTAGCTCCAATATCATGCGATATACACGATTTCGATTCGAATTCGTGCGAAATAGCGATTTTAAACAACCGATTTAGCTTCAAATTCATGCGAAATGAACAATTTAGCTTCAGATTCATGCGAAATACACGAATCAGCTTTAAATCAACGCGAAACATACGATTTAGCTCCAAAATAATGCGAAACACAATATTTCGCTTCAAATTCGTGCGAAATAACGATTTTAAATAATCGATTTCGCATCAAATTCATGCGAAATGAACAGTTTAGCTTCAGATTCATGCGAAATACACGTATCAGCTTCAAATTCACGCGAAACATACGATTTAGCTCCAATATCATGCGAAACACACGATTTCGCTTCAAATTCGTGCGAAATAGCGATTTTAAACAAACGATTTAGATTCAAATTCATGCGATATGAACAATTTAGCTTCAGATTCATGCGAAATACACGAATCAGCTTTAAATCAACGCGAAACATACGATTTAGCTCCAATATCATGCGATATACACGATTTCGCTTCGAATTCGTGCGAAATAGCGATTTTAAACAAACGATTTAGCTTCAAATTCATGCGAAATGGACAATTTAGTTTCAGATTCATGCGAAATACACGAATCAGCTTTAAATCAACGCGAAACATACGATTTAGCTCCAAAATAATGCGAAACACAATATTTCGCTTCAAATTCGTGCGAAATAACGATTTTAAATAATCGATTTCGCTTCAAGTTCATGCGAAATGAACAGTTAGCTTCAGATTCATGCGAAATACACGTATCAGCTTCAAATTCACGCGAAACATACGATTTAGCTCCAATATCATGCGAAACACACGATTTCGCTTCAAATTCGTGCGAAATAGCGATTTTAAACAAACGATTTAGATTCAAATTCATGCGATATGAACAATTTAGCTTCAGATTCATGCGAAATACACGAATCAGCTTTAAATCAACGCGAAACATACGATTTAGCTCCAATATCATGCGAAACACACGATTTCGCTTCAAATCCGTGCGAAATAACGATTTTAAATAATCGATTTCGCTTCAAATTCGTGCGAAATAGCGATTTTAAACAAACGATTTAGCTTCAAATTCATGCGATATGAACAATTTAGCTTCAGATTCATGCGAAATACACGAATCAGCTTTAAATCAACGCGAAACATACGATTTAGCTCCAATATCATGCGATATACACGATTTCGCTTTGAATTCGTGCGAAATAGCGATTTTAAACAAACGATTTAGCTTCAAATTCATGCGAAATGAACAATTTAGCTTCATATTCATACGAAATACACGAATTAGCTTTAAATCAACGCAAAACATACGATTTAGATTCAATATCATGCGATATACACTATTTCGCTTCAAATTCGTGCGAAATAGCGATTTTAAACAAACGTTTTAGATTCAAATTCATGCGATATGAACAATTTAGCTTCAGATACATGCGAAATACACGAATCAGCTTTAAATCAACGCGAAACATACGATTTAGCTCCAATATCATGCAAAACACACGATTTCGCTTCAAATTCGTGCGAAATAGCGATATTAAACAAACGATTTAGATTCAAATTCTTGCGATATGAACAATTTAGCTTCAGATTCATGCGAAATACACGAATCAGCTTTAAATCAACGCGAAACATACGATTTAGCTCCAATATCATGCGATATACACGATTTCGCTTCGAATTCGTGCGAAATAGCGATTTTAAACAAACGATTTAGCTTCAAATTCATGCGAAATGAACAATTTAGCTTCAGATTCATACGAAATACACGAATTAGCTTTAAATCAACGCGAAACATACGATTTAGATTCAATATCATGCGATATGCACTATTTCGCTTCAAATTCGTGCGAAATAGCGATTTTAAACAAACGATTTAGATTCAAATTCATGCGATATGAACAATTTAGCTTCAGATTCATGGGAAATACACGAATCAGCTTTAAATCAACGCGAAACATACGATTTAGCTCCAATATCATGCGAAACACACGATTTCGCTTCAAATTCGTGCGAAATAGCGATTTAAACAAACGATTTAGCTTCAAATTCATGCGAAATGAACAATTTAGCTTCAGATTCATGCGAAATACACGAATCAGCTTCAAATTCACGCGAAACATACGATTTAGCTCCAATATCATGCGATATACACGATTTCGCTTCGAATTCGTGCGAAATAGCGATTTTAAACAAACGATTTAGCTTCAAATACATGCGATATGAACAATTAGCTTCAGATTCATGCGAAATACACGAATCAGCTTTAAATCAACGCGACACATACGATTTAGCTCCAATATCATGCGATATACACGATTTCGCTCCGAATTCGTGCGAAATAGCGATTTTAAACAAACGATTTAGCTTCAAATTCATGCGAAATGAACAATTTAGCTTCAGATTCATGCGAAATACACGAATCAGCTTTAAATCAACGCGAAACATACGATTTAGCTCCAAAATAATGCGAAACACAATATTTCGCTTCAAATTCGTGCGAAGTAGCGGTTTTTAACAAACGATTTAGCTTCAAATTGATGCGATATGAACAATTTAGCTTCAGATTCATGCGAAATACACGAATCAGCTTTAAACCAACGCGAAACATACGATTTAGCTCCAATATAATGCGAAACACACGATTTCGCTTCAAATTCGTGCGAAATAGCGATTTTAAACAAACGATTTAGCTACAAATTCATGCGATATAAACTATGTAGCTTCAGATTCATGCGAAATACACGAATCAGCTTTAAATCAACGCGAAACATACGATTTAGCTCCAATATCATGCGATATACACGATTTCGCTTTGAATTCGTGCGAAATAGCGATTTTAAACAAACGATTTAGCTTCAAATTCATGCGAAATGAACAATTAGCTTCAGATTCATACGAAATACACGAATTAGCTTTAAATCAACGCGAAACAGACGATTTAGATTCAATATCATGCGATATACACTATTTCGCTTCAAATTCGTGCGAAATAGCGATTTTAAACAAACGATTTAGATTCAAATTCATGCGATATGAACAATTTAGCTTCAGATTCATACGAAATACACGAATTAGCTTTAAATCAATGCGAAACATACGATTTAGATTCAATATCATGCGATATACACTATTTCGCTTCAAATTCGTGCGAAATAGCGATTTTAAACAAACTATTTAGCTTCAAATTCATGCGAAATGAACAATTTAGCTTCAGTTTCATGCGAAATACACGAATCAGCTTCGAATTCACGCGAAACATACGATTTAGCTCCAATATCATGCGATATACACGATTTCGCTTCGAATTCGTGCGATATAGCGATTTTAAACAAACGATTTAGCTTAAAATTCATGCGAAATGGACAATTTAGCTTCAGATTCATACGAAATACACGAATTAGCTTTAAATCAACGCGAAACATACGATTTAGCTCCAATATAATGCGAAACACACGATTTCGCTTCAAATTCGTGCGAAATAGCGATTTTAAACAAACGATTTAGCTTCAAATTCATGCGAAATGGACAATTTAGCTTCAGATTTACGCGAAATACACGAATCAGCTTCAAATTCACGCGAAACATACGATTTAGCTTCAATATGATGGGATATACACGATTTCGCTTCGAATTCGTGCGAAATAGCAATTTTAAACAAACGATTTAGATTCAAATTCATGCGATATGAACAATTTAGCTTCAGATTCATGCGAAATACACGAATCAGCTTTAAATCAACGCGAAACATACGATTTAGCTCCAATATCATGGGATATACACGATTTCGCTTCGAATTCGTGCGAAATAGTGTTTTTAAATAATCGATTTCGCTTCAAATTCATGCGAAATGAACAATTTAACTTCAGATTCATACGAAATACACGAATTAGCTTTAAATCAACGCGAAACATACGATTTAGATTCAATATCATGCGATATACACTATTTCGCTTCAAATTCGTGCGAAATAGCGATTTTAAACAAACGATTTAGCTTCAAATTGATGCGAAATGAACAATTTAGCTTCAGATTTACGCGAAATTCACGAATCAGCTTCAAATTCACGCGAAACATACGATTTAGCTTCAATATGATGCGATATACACGATTTCGCTTCGAATTCGTGCGAAATAGCAATTTTAAAAAAACGATTTAGCTTCAAATTCATGCGAAATGAACAATTTAGCTTCAGATTCATGCGAAATACACGAATCAGCTTTAAATCAACACGAAACATACGATTTAGCTTCAATATCATACGAAACACACGATTTTGCTTCAAATTCGTGCGAAATAACGATTTTAAATAATCGATTTCGCTTCAAATTCATGCGAAATGAACAATTTAGCTTCAGATTCATACGAAATACACGAATTAGCCTTAAATCAACGCGAAACATACGATTTAGCTCCAATATCATGCGAAACACACGATTTCGCTTCAAATTCGTGCGAAATAGCGGTTTTTAACAAACGATTTAGCTTCAAATTCATGCGATATGAACAATTTAGCTTCAGATTCATGCGAAATACACGAATCAGCTTTAAATGAACGCGAAACATACGATCTAGCTCCAATATCATGCGATATACACGATTTCGCTTCGAATTCGTGCGAAATAGCGATTTTAAACAAACGATTTAGCTTCAAATTCATGCGAAATGAACAATTTAGCTTCAGATTCATGCGAAATACACGAATCAGCTTTAAATCAACGCGAAACATACGATTTAGCTCCAAAATAATGCGAAACACAATATTTCGCTTCAAATTCGTGCGAAGTAGCGGTTTTTAACAAACGATTTAGCTTCAAATTGATGCGATATGAACAATTTAGCTTCAGATTCATGCGAAATACACGAATCAGCTTTAAACCAACGCGAAACATACGATTTAGCTCCAATATAATGCGAAACACACGATTTCGCTTCAAATTCGTGCGAAATAGCGATTTTAAACAAACGATTTAGCTACAAATTCATGCGATATAAACTATGTAGCTTCAGATTCATGCGAAATACACGAATCAGCTTTAAATCAACGCGAAACATACGATTTAGCTCCAATATCATGCGATATACACGATTTCGCTTTGAATTCGTGCGAAATAGCGATTTTAAACAAACGATTTAGCTTCAAATTCATGCGAAATGAACAATTTAGCTTCAGATTCATACGAAATACACGAATTAGCTTTAAATCAACGCGAAACAGACGATTTAGATTCAATATCATGCGATATACACTATTTCGCTTCAAATTCGTGCGAAATAGCGATTTTAAACAAACGATTTAGCTTCAAATTCATGCGAAATGAACAATTTAGCTTCAGATTCATGCGAAATACACGAATCAGCTTCGAATTCACGCGAAACATACGATTTAGCTCCAATATAATGCGAAACACACAATTTCGCTTCAAATTCGTGCGAAATAGCGATTTTAAACAAACGATTTAGCTTCAAATTCATGCGATATGAACAATTTAGCTTCAGATTCATGCGAAATACACGAATCAGCTTTAAATCAACGCGAAACATACGATTTAGCTCCAATATCATGCGATATACACGATTTCGATTCGAATTCGTGCGAAATAGCGGTTTTTAACAAACGATTTAGCTTCAAATTGATGCGATATGAACAATTTAGCTTCAGATTCATGCGAAATACACGAATCAGCTTTAAACCAACGCGAAACATACGATTTAGCTCCAATATAATGCGAAACACACGATTTCGCTTCAAATTCGTGCGAAATAGCGATTTTAAACAAACGATTTATCTACAAATTCATGCGATATAAACTATGTAGCTTCAGATTCATGCGAAATACACGAATCAGCTTTAAATCAACGCGAAACATACGATTTAGCTCCAATATCATGCGATATACACGATTTCGCTTTGAATTCGTGCGAAATAGCGATTTTAAACAAACGATTTAGCTTCAAATTCATGCGAAATGAACAATTTAGCTTCAGATTCATACGAAATATACGAATTAGCTTTAAATCAACGCGAAACAGACGATTTAGATTCAATATCATGCGATATACACTATTTCGCTTCAAATTCGTGCGAAATAGCGATTTTAAACAAACGATTTAGATTCAAATTCTTGCGATATGAACAATTTAGCTTCAGATTCATACGAAATACACGAATTAGCTTTAAATCAATGCGAAACATACGATTTAGATTCAATATCATGCGATATACACTATTTCGCTTCAAATTCGTGCGAAATAGCGATTTTAAACAAACTATTTAGCTTCAAATTCATGCGAAATGAACAATTTAGCTTCAGATTCATGCGAAATACACGAATCAGTTTCGAATTCACGCGAAACATACGATTTAGCTCCAATATCATGCGATATACACGATTTCGCTTCGAATTCGTGCGAAATAGCGATTTTAAACAAACGATTTAGCTTAAAATTCATGCGAAATGGACAATTTAGCTTCAGATTCATACGAAATACACGAATTAGCTTTAAATCAACGCGAAACATACGATTTAGCTCCAATATAATGCGAAACACACGATTTCGCTTCAAATTCGTGCGAAATAGCGATTTTAAACAAACGATTTAGCTTCAAATTCATGCGAAATGAACAATTTAGTTTCAGATTCATGCGAAATACACGAATCAGCTTTAAATCAACGCGAAACATACGATTTAGCTCCAAAATAATGCGAAACACAATATTTCGCTTCAAATTCGTGCGAAATAGCGGTTTTTAACAAACGATTTAGCTTCAAATTGATGCGATATGAACAATTTAGCTTCAGATTCATGCGAAATACACGAATCAGCTTTAAACCAACGCGAAACATACGATTTAGATCCAATATAATGCGAAACACACGATTTCGCTTCGAATTCGTGCGAAATAGCGATTTTAAACAAACGATTTAGCTACAAATTGATGCGAAATGAACAGTTTAGCTTCAGATTCATGCGAAATACACGAATCAGCTTTAAATCAACGCGAAACATACGATTTAGCTCCAATATCATGCGATATACACGATTTCGCTTCGAATTCGTGCGAAATAGCGATTTTAAACAAACGATTTAGCTTCAAATTCATGCGAAATGAACAATTTAGCTTCAGATTCATGCGAAATACACGAATTAGCTTTATATAATGCGAAACATACGATTTAGCTTCAATATCATGCGAAACACTCGATTTAGCTTCAATATCATGCGAAATAGCGATTTTAAACAAACGATTCAGCTTCAAATTCATGCGAAATGAACAATTTAGCTTCAGATTCATACGAAATACACGAATTAGCTTTAAATCAACGCGAAACAGACGATTTAGATTCAATATCATGCGATATACACTATTTCGCTTCAAATTCGTGCGAAATAGCGATTTTAAACAAACGATTTAGCTTCAAATTCATGCGAAATGAACAATTTAGCTTCAGATTCATGCGAAATACACGAATCAGCTTCGAATTCACGCGAAACATACGATTTAGCTCCAATATAATGCGAAACACACAATTTCGCTTCAAATTCGTGCGAAATAGCGATTTTAAACAAACGATTTAGCTTCAAATTCATGCGATATGAACAATTTAGCTTCAGATTCATGCGAAATACACGAATCAGCTTTAAATCAACGCGAAACATACGATTTAGCTCCAATATCATGCGATATACACGATTTCGATTCGAATTCGTGCGAAATAGCGGTTTTTAACAAACGATTTAGCTTCAAATTGATGCGATATGAACAATTTAGCTTCAGATTCATGCGAAATACACGAATCAGCTTTAAACCAACGCGAAACATACGATTTAGCTCCAATATAATGCGAAACACACGATTTCGCTTCAAATTCGTGCGAAATAGCGATTTTAAACAAACGATTTATCTACAAATTCATGCGATATAAACTATGTAGCTTCAGATTCATGCGAAATACACGAATCAGCTTTAAATCAACGCGAAACATACGATTTAGCTCCAATATCATGCGATATACACGATTTCGCTTTGAATTCGTGCGAAATAGCGATTTTAAACAAACGATTTAGCTTCAAATTCATGCGAAATGAACAATTTAGCTTCAGATTCATACGAAATATACGAATTAGCTTTAAATCAACGCGAAACAGACGATTTAGATTCAATATCATGCGATATACACTATTTCGCTTCAAATTCGTGCGAAATAGCGATTTTAAACAAACGATTTAGATTCAAATTCTTGCGATATGAACAATTTAGCTTCAGATTCATACGAAATACACGAATTAGCTTTAAATCAATGCGAAACATACGATTTAGATTCAATATCATGCGATATACACTATTTCGCTTCAAATTCGTGCGAAATAGCGATTTTAAACAAACTATTTAGCTTCAAATTCATGCGAAATGAACAATTTAGCTTCAGATTCATGCGAAATACACGAATCAGTTTCGAATTCACGCGAAACATACGATTTAGCTCCAATATCATGCGATATACACGATTTCGCTTCGAATTCGTGCGAAATAGCGATTTTAAACAAACGATTTAGCTTAAAATTCATGCGAAATGGACAATTTAGCTTCAGATTCATACGAAATACACGAATTAGCTTTAAATCAACGCGAAACATACGATTTAGCTCCAATATAATGCGAAACACACGATTTCGCTTCAAATTCGTGCGAAATAGCGATTTTAAACAAACGATTTAGCTTCAAATTCATGCGAAATGAACAATTTAGTTTCAGATTCATGCGAAATACACGAATCAGCTTTAAATCAACGCGAAACATACGATTTAGCTCCAAAATAATGCGAAACACAATATTTCGCTTCAAATTCGTGCGAAATAGCGGTTTTTAACAAACGATTTAGCTTCAAATTGATGCGATATGAACAATTTAGCTTCAGATTCATGCGAAATACACGAATCAGCTTTAAACCAACGCGAAACATACGATTTAGATCCAATATAATGCGAAACACACGATTTCGCTTCGAATTCGTGCGAAATAGCGATTTTAAACAAACGATTTAGCTACAAATTGATGCGAAATGAACAGTTTAGCTTCAGATTCATGCGAAATACACGAATCAGCTTTAAATCAACGCGAAACATACGATTTAGCTCCAATATCATGCGATATACACGATTTCGCTTCGAATTCGTGCGAAATAGCGATTTTAAACAAACGATTTAGCTTCAAATTCATGCGAAATGAACAATTTAGCTTCAGATTCATGCGAAATACACGAATTAGCTTTATATAATGCGAAACATACGATTTAGCTTCAATATCATGCGAAACACTCGATTTAGCTTCAATATCATGCGAAACACACGATTTCGCTTCAAATTCGTGCGATATAACGATTTTAAATAATCGATTTCGCTTCAAATTCATGCGAAATGAACAATTTAACTTCAGATTAATACGAAATACACGAATTAGCTTTAAATCAACGCGAAACATACGATCTAGCTCCAATATCAGGCGATATACACGATTTCGCTTCAAATTCGTGCGAAATAGTGTTTTTAAATAATCGATTTCGCTTCAAATTCATGCGAAATGAACAATTTAACTTCAGATTCATACGAAATACACGAATTAGCTTTAAATCAACGCGAAACATACGATTTAGCTCCAATATAATGCGAAACACACGATTTCGCTTCAAATTCGTGCGAAATAGCGATTTTAAACAAACGATTTAGCTTCAAATTCATGCGATATGAACAATTTAGCATCAGATTCATGCGAAATACACGAATCAGCTTTAAATCAACGCGAAACATACGATTTAGCTCCAATATCATGCGATATACACGATTTCGCTTCGAATTCGTGCGAAATAGCGTTTTTAAACAAACGATTTAGCTTCAAATTCATGCGAAATGAACAATTTAGCTTCAGATTCATGCGAAATACACGAATCAGCTTTAAACCAACGCGAAACATACGATTTAGCTCCAATATCATGCGATATACACGATTTCGATTCGAATTCGTGCGAATAGCGGTTTTTAACAAACGATTTAGCTTCAAATTGATGCGATATGAACAATTTAGCTTCAGATTCATGCGAAATACACGAATCAGCTTTAAACCAACGCGAAACATACGATTTAGCTCCAATATAATGCGAAACACACGATTTCGCTTCAAATTCGTGCGAAATAGCGATTTTAAACAAACGATTTAGCTACAAATTCATGCGATATAAACTATGTAGCTTCAGATTCATGCGAAATACACGAATCAGCTTTAAATCAACGCGAAACATACGATTTAGCTCCAATATCATGCGATATACACGATTTCGCTTTGAATTCGTGCGAAATAGCGATTTTAAACAAACGATTTAGCTTCAAATTCATGCGAAATGAACAATTTAGCTTCAGATTCATACGAAATACACGAATTAGCTTTAAATCAACGCGAAACAGACGATTTAGATTCAATATCATGCGATATACACTATTTCGCTTCAAATTCGTGCGAAATAGCGATTTTAAACAAACGATTTAGATTCAAATTCTTGCGATATGAACAATTTAGCTTCAGATTCATACGAAATACACGAATTAGCTTTAAATCAATGCGAAACATACGATTTAGATTCAATATCATGCGATATACACTATTTCGCTTCAAATTCGTGCGAAATAGCGATTTTAAACAAACTATTTAGCTTCAAATTCATGCGAAATGAACAATTTAGCTTCAGATTCATGCGAAATACACGAATCAGCTTCGAATTCACGCGAAACATACGATTTAGCTCCAATATCATGCGATATACACGATTTCGCTTCGAATTCGTGCGAAATAGCGATTTTAAACAAACGATTTAGCTTAAAATTCATGCGAAATGGACAATTTAGCTTCAGATTCATACGAAATACACGAATTAGCTTTAAATCAACGCGAAACATACGATTTAGCTCCAATATAATGCGAAACACACGATTTCGCTTCAAATTCGTGCGAAATAGCGATTTTAAACAAACGATTTAGCTTCAAATTCATGCGAAATGAACAATTTAGTTTCAGATTCATGCGAAATACACGAATCAGCTTTAAATCAACGCGAAACATACGATTTAGCTCCAAAATAATGCGAAACACAATATTTCGCTTCAAATTCGTGCGAAATAGCGGTTTTTAACAAACGATTTAGCTTCAAATTGATGCGATATGAACAATTTAGCTTCAGATTCATGCGAAATACACGAATCAGCTTTAAACCAACGCGAAACATACGATTTAGATCCAATATAATGCGAAACACACGATTTCGCTTCAAATTCGTGCGAAATAGCGATTTTAAACAAACGATTTAGCTTCAAATTCATGCGATATGAACAATTTAGCATCAGATTCATGCGAAATACACGAATCAGCTTTAAATCAACGCGAAACATACGATTTAGCTCCAATATCATGCGATATACACGATTTCGCTTCGAATTCGTGCGAAATAGCGTTTTTAAACAAACGATTTAGCTTCAAATTCATGCGAAATGAACAATTTAGCTTCAGATTCATGCGAAATACACGAATCAGCTTTAAACCAACGCGAAACATACGATTTAGCTCCAATATCATGCGATATACACGATTTCGATACGAATTCGTGCGAAATAGCGGTTTTTAACAAACGATTAAGCTTCAAATTGATGCGATATGAACAATTTAGCTTCAGATTCATGCGAA
This sequence comes from Megalopta genalis, assembly GCF_051020955.1. Lineage (NCBI taxonomy): Eukaryota > Metazoa > Arthropoda > Insecta > Hymenoptera > Halictidae > Megalopta > Megalopta genalis. Next base: position 13,569 of record NW_027477944.1, read on the forward strand.
ATACACGAATCAGCTTTAAACCAACGCGAAACATACGATTTAGCTCCAATATAATGCGAAACACACGATTTCGCTTCAAATTCGTGCGAAATAGCGATTTTAAACAAACGATTTAGCTACAAATTCATGCGATATAAACTATGTAGCTTCAGATTCATGCGAAATACACGAATCAGCTTTAAATCAACGCGAAACATACGATTTAGCTCCAATATCATGCGATATACACGATTTCGCTTTGAATTCGTGCGAAATAGCGATTTTAAACAAACGATTTAGCTTCAAATTCATGCGAAATGAACAATTTAGCTTCAGATTCATACGAAATACACGAATCAGCTTCGAATTCACGCGAAACATACGATTTAGCTCCAATATCATGCGATATACACTATTTCGCTTCAAATTCGTGCGAAATAGCGATTTTAAACAAACGATTTAGATTCAAATTCTTGCGATATGAACAATTTAGCTTCAGATTCATACGAAATACACGAATTAGCTTTAAATCAATGCGAAACATACGATTTAGATTCAATATCATGCGATATACACTATTTCGCTTCAAATTCGTGCGAAATAGCGATTTTAAACAAACTATTTAGCTTCAAATTCATGCGAAATGAACAATTTAGCTTCAGATTCATGCGAAATACACGAATCAGCTTCGAATTCACGCGAAACATACGATTTAGCTCCAATATCATGCGATATACACGATTTCGCTTCGAATTCGTGCGAAATAGCGATTTTAAACAAACGATTTAGCTTAAAATTCATGCGAAATGGACAATTTAGCTTCAGATTCATACGAAATACACGAATTAGCTTTAAATCAACGCGAAACATACGATTTAGCTCCAATATAATGCGAAACACACGATTTCGCTTCAAATTCGTGCGAAATAGCGATTTTAAACAAACGATTTAGCTTCAAATTCATGCGAAATGAACAATTTAGTTTCAGATTCATGCGAAATACACGAATCAGCTTTAAATCAACGCGAAACATACGATTTAGCTCCAAAATAATGCGAAACACAATATTTCGCTTCAAATTCGTGCGAAATAGCGGTTTTTAACAAACGATTTAGCTTCAAATTGATGCGATATGAACAATTTAGCTTCAGATTCATGCGAAATACACGAATCAGCTTTAAACCAACGCGAAACATACGATTTAGATCCAATATAATGCGAAACACACGATTTCGCTTCAAATTCGTGCGAAATAGCGATTTTAAACAAACGATTTAGCTACAAATTGATGCGAAATGAACAGTTTAGCTTCAGATTCATGCGAAATACACGAATCAGCTTTAAATCAACGCGAAACATACGATTTAGCTCCAATATCATGCGATATACACGATTTCGCTTCGAATTCGTGCGAAATAGCGATTTTAAACAAACGATTTAGCTTCAAATTCATACGAAATGAACAATTTAGCTTCAGATTCATGCGAAATACACGAATTAGCTTTATATAATGCGAAACACACGATTTCGCTTCAAATTCGTGCGATATAACGATTTTAAATAATCGATTTCGCTTCAAATTCATGCGAAATGAACAATTTAACTTCAGATTAATACGAAATACACGAATTAGCTTTAAATCAACGCGAAACATACGATCTAGATCCAATATCAGGCGATATACACGATTTCGCTTCAAATTCGTGCGAAAATAGTGTTTTTAAATAATCGATTTCGCTTCAAATTCATGCGAAATGAACAATTTAACTTCAGATTCATACGAAATACACGAATTAGCTTTAAATCAACGCGAAACATACGATTTAGCTCCAATATAATGCGAAACACACGATTTCGCTTCAAATTCGTGCGAAATAGCGATTTTAAACAAACGATTTAGCTTCAAATTCATGCGATATGAACAATTTAGCATCAGATTCATGCGAAATACACGAATCAGCTTTAAATCAACGCGAAACATACGATTTAGCTCCAATATCATGCGATATACACGATTTCGCTTCGAATTCGTGCGAAATAGCGTTTTTAAACAAACGATTTAGCTTCAAATTCATGAGAAATGAACAGTTTAGCTTCAGATTCATGCGAAATACACGTATCAGCTTCAAATTCACGCGAAACATACAATTTAGCTTGAATATCATGCGAAACACACGATTTCGCTTCAAATTCTTGCGAAATAGAGTTTTTAAACAAACGATTTAGCTTCAAATTGATGCGAAATGAACAATTTAGCTTCAGATTCATGCGAAATACACGAATCAGCTTTAAATCAACGCGAAACATACGATTTAGGTCCAATATAATGCGAAACACAATATTTCGCTTCAAATTCGTGCGAAATAGCGGTTTTTAACAAACGATTTAGCTTCAAATTGATGCGATATGAACAATTTAGCTTCAGATTCATGCGAAATACACGAATCAGCTTTAAATCAACGCGAAACTTACGATTTAGCTTCAATATCATCCGAAACACTCGATTTCGCTTCAAATTCGTGCGAAATAGCGATTTTAAACAAACGATTTAGCTTCAAATTCATGCGAAGTGGACAATTTAGCTTCAGATTCATACGAAATACACGAATTAGCTTTAAATCTACGCGAAACATACGATTTAGCTTCAATATCATCCGAAACACTCGATTTAGCTTCAAATTCGTGCGAAATAGCGATTTTAAACAAACGATTTAGCTTCAAATTCATGCGAAGTGGACAATTTAGCTTCAGATTCATACGAAATACACGAATTAGCCATAAATCAACGCGAAACATACGATTTAGCTCCAATATCATGCGAAACACACGATTTCGCTTCAAATTCGTCCGAAATAGCGATTTATAACAAACTATTTAGCTTCAAATCTATGCGAAATGAACAATTTAGTTTCGGATTCATGCGAAATACACGTATCAGCTTCAAATTCACGCGAAACATACGATTTAGCTTGAATATCATGCGAAACACACGATTTCTCTTCAAATTCGTGCGAAATAACGATTTTAAATGATCGATTTCGCTTCAAATTCATGCGAAATGAACAGTTTAGCTTCAGATTCATGCGAAATACACGAATCAGCTTTAAATCAACGCGAAACATACGATTTAGCTTCAATATCATGCGATATACACGATTTCGCTTCAAATTCGTCCGAAATAGTGTTTTTAAACAAACGATTTAGCTTCAAATTGATGCGAAATGAACAGTTTAGCTTCAGATTCATGCGAAATACAAGAATTAGCTTTATATCAATGCGAAACATACGATTTAGCTTCAATATGATGCGATATACACGATTTCGCTTCAAATTCGTGCGAAATAGCGTTTTAAAACAAACGATTTAGCTTCAAATTGATGCGAAATGAACAGTTTAGCTTCAGATTCATGCGAAATACACGAATCAGCTTTATATCAACGCGAAACATACGATTTTGCTCCAATATCATGCGAAACATACGATTTCGCTTCAAATTCTTGCGAAATAGAGTTTTTAAACAAACGATTTAGCTTCAAATTGATGCGAAATGAACAATTTAGCTTCAGATTCATGCGAAATACACGAATCAGCTTTAAATCAACGCGAAACATACGATTTAGCTTGAATATCATGCGAAACGCACGATTTCGCTTCAAATTCGTGCGAAATAGCGTTTTTAAACAAACGATTTAGCTTCAAATTGATGCGAAATGAACAATTTAGCTTCAGATTCATACGAAATACACGAATTAGCCATAAATCAACGCGAAACATACGATTTAGCTCCAAAATAATGCGAAACACAATATTTCGCTTCAAATTCGTGCGAAATAGCGGTTTTTAACAAACGATTTAGCTTCAAATTGATGCGATATGAACAATTTAGCTTCAGATTCATGCGAAATACACGAATCAGCTTTAAATCAACGCGAAACATACGATTTAGCTCCAATATCATGCGATATACACGATTTCGCTTCGAATTCGTGCGAAATAGCGATTTTAAACAAACGATTTAGCTTCAAATTCATGCGAAATGAACAATTTAGCTTCAGATTCATACGAAATACACGAATTAGCTTTAAATCAACGCGAAACATACGATTTAGATTCAATATCATGCTATATACACTATTTCGCTTCAAATTCGTGCGAAATAGCGATTTTAAACAAACGATTTAGCTTCAAATTGATGCGAAATGAACAATTTAGCTTCAGATTTACGCGAAATACACGAATCAGCTTCAAATTCACGCGAAACATACGATTTAGCTCCAATATCATGCGATATACACGATTTCGCTTCGAATTCGTGCGAAATAGCGATTTTAAACAAACGATTTAGCTTCAAATTCATGCGAAATGGACAATTTAGCTTCAGATTCATACGAAATACACGAATTAGCTTTAAATCAACGCGAAACATACGATTTAGCTCCAATATAATGCGAAACACACGATTTCTCTTCAAATTCGTGCGAAATAGCGATTTTAAACAAACGATTTAGATTCAAATTCATGCGATATGAACAATTTAGCTTCAGATTCATGCGAAATACACGAATCAGCTTTAAATCAACGCGAAACATACGATTTAGCTCCAATATCATGCGAAACACGATTTGGCTTCAAATTCGTGCGAAATAGCGGTTTTTAACAAACGATTTAGCTTCAAATTTATGCGAAATGAACAATTTAGCTCAGATTCATGCGAAATACACGAATTAGCTTTAAATCAACGCGAAACATGCGATTTATCTTCAATATCATGCGAAACACACGATTTCGCTTCAAATTCGTGCGAAATAACGATTTTAAATAATCGATTTCGCTTCAAATTCATGCGAAATGAACAGTTTAGCTTCAGATTCATGCGAAATACACGTATCAGCTTCAAATTCACGCGAAACATACAATTTAGCTTGAATATCATGCGAAACACACGATTTCGCTTCAAATTCTTGCGAAATAGAGTTTTTAAACAAACGATTTAGCTTCAAATTGATGCGAAATGAACAATTTAGCTTCAGATTCATGCGAAATACACGAATCAGGTTTAAATCAACGCGAAACATACGATTTAGCTCCAATATAATGCGAAACACAATATTTCGCTTCAAATTCGTGCGAAATAGCGGTTTTTAACAAACGATTTAGCTTCAAATTCATGCGAAGTGGACAATTTAGCTTCAGATTCATACGAAATACACGAATTAGCTTTAAATCTACGCGAAACATACGATTTAGCTTCAATATCATCCGAAACACTCGATTTAGCTTCAAATTCGTGCGAAATAGCGATTTTAAACAAACGATTTAGCTTCAAATTCATGCGAAGTGGACAATTTAGCTTCAGATTCATACGAAATACACGAATTAGCCATAAATCAACGCGAAACATACGATTTAGCTCCAATATCATGCGAAACACACGATTTCGCTTCAAATTCGTCCGAAATAGCGATTTTTAACAAACTATTTAGCTTCAAATCTATGCGAAATGAACAATTTTTTTTCGGATTCATGCGAAATACACGTATCAGCTTCAAATTCACGCGAAACATACGATTTAGCTTGAATATCATGCGAAACACACGATTTCTCTTCAAATTCGTGCGAAATAACGATTTTAAATGATCGATTTCGCTTCAAATTCATGCGAAATGAACAGTTTAGCTTCAGATTCATGCGAAATACACGAATCAGCTTTAAATCAACGCGAAACATACGATTTAGCTTCAATATCATGCGATATACACGATTTCGCTTCAAATTCGTCCGAAATAGTGTTTTTAAACAAACGATTTAGCTTCAAATTGATGCGTAATGAACAGTTTAGCTTCAGATTCATGCGAAATACACGAATTAGCTTTATATCAATGCGAAACATACGATTTAGCTTCAATATGATGCGATATACACGATTTCGCTTCAAATTCGTGCGAAATAGCGTTTTAAAACAAACGATTTAGCTTCAAATTGATGCGAAATGAACAGTTTAGCTTCAGATTCATGCGAAATACACGAATCAGCTTTATATCAACGCGAAACATACGATTTTGCTCCAATATCATGCGAAACACACGATTTCGCTTCAAATTCTTGCGAAATAGAGTTTTTAAACAAACGATTTAGCTTCAATTGATGCGAAATGAACAATTTAGCTTCAGATTCATGCGAAATACACGAATCAGCTTTAAATCAACGCGAAACATACGATTTAGCTCCAATATAATGCGAAACACAATATTTCGCTTCAAATTCGTGCGAAATAGCGGTTTTTAACAAACGATTTAGCTTCAAATTGATGCGATATGAACAATTTAGCTTCAGATTCATGCGAAATACACGAATCAGCTTTAAATCAACGCGAAACATACGATTTAGCTACAATATCATCCGAAACACTCGATTTAGCTTCAAATTCGTGCGAAATAGCGATTTTAAACAAACGATTTAGCTTCAAATTCATGCGAAGTGGACAATTTAGCTTCAGATTCATACGAAACACACGAATTAGCTTTAAATCAACGCGAAACATACGATTTAGCTTCAATATCATCCGAAACACTCGATTTAGCTTCAAATTCGTGCGAAATAGCGATTTTAAACAAACGATTTAGCTTCAAATTCATGCGAAGTGGACAATTTAGCTTCAGATTCATACGAAATACACGAATTAGCCATAAATCAACGCGAAACATACGATTTAGCTCCAATATCATGCGAAACACACGATTTCGCTTCAAATTCGTCCGAAATAGCGATTTTTAACAAACTATTTAGCTTCAAATCTATGCGAAATGAACAATTTAGTTCGGATTCATGCGAAATACACGTATCAGCTTCAAATTCACGCGAAACATACGATTTGCTTGAATATCATGCGAAACACACGATTTCTCTTCAAATTCGTGCGAAAATAACGATTTTAAATAATCGATTTCGCTTCAAATTCATGCGAAATGAACAGTTTAGCTTCAGATTCATGCGATATACACGAATTAGCTTTAAATCAACGCGAAACATACGATTTAGCTCCAATATCATGCGATATACACGATGTCGCTTCGAATTCGTGCGAAATAAGCGATTTTAACAAACGATTTAGCTTCAAATTCATGCGAAATGAACAATTTAGCTTCAGATTCATGCGAAATACACGAATCAGCTTTAAATCAACGCGAAACATACGATTTAGCTTCAATATCATGCGAAACACTCGATTTAGCTTCAAATTCGTGCGAAATAACGATTTTAAATAATCGATTTCGCTTCAAATTCATGCGAAATGAACAATTTAACTTCAGATTCATACGATATACACGAATTAGCTTTAAATCAACGCGAAACATACGATTTAGCTCCAATATCATGCGATATACACGATTTCGCTTCGAATTCGTGCGAAATAGCGATTTTAAACAAACGATTTAGCTTCAAATTCATGCGAAATGAACAATTTAGCTTCAGATTCATTCTAAATACACGAATCAGCTTTAAATCAACGCGAAACATACGATTTAGCTTCAATATCATGCGAAACACTCGATTTAGCTTCAAATTCGTGCGAAATAACGATTTTAAATAATCGATTTCGCTTCAAATTCATGCGAAATGAACAGTTTAGCTTCAGATTCATGCGATATACACGAATTAGCTTTAAATCAACGCGAAACATACGATTTAGCTCCAATATCATGCGATATACACGATTTCGCTTCGAATTCGTGCGAAATAGCGATTTTAAACAAACGATTTAGCTTCAAATTCATGCGAAATGAACAATTTAGCTTCAGATTCATGCGAAATACACGAATCAGCTTTAAATCAACGCGAAACATACGATTTAGCTCCAATATCATGTGAAACACACGATTTCGCTTCAAATTCGTACGAAATAGCGGTTTTTAACAAACGATTTAGCTTCAATTTATGCGAAATGAACAATTTAGCTTCAGATTCATGCGAAATAACGATTTTAAATAATCGATTTCGCTTCAAATTCATGCGAAATGTACAGTTTAGCTTCAGATTCATGCGAAATACACGTATCAACTTCAAATTCACGCGAAACATACGATTTAGCTTGAATATCATGCGAAACACACGATTTCGCTTCAAATTCGTGCGAAATAGAGTTTTTAAACAAACGATTTAGCTTCAAATTGATGCGAAATGAACAATTAGCTTCAGATTCATGCGAATACACGTATCAGCTTTAAATCAACGCGAAACATACGATTTAGCTCCAATATAATGCGAAACACAATATTAAGCTTCAAATTCGTGCGGAATAGCGGTTTTTAACAAACGATTTAGCTTCAAATTGATGCGATATGAACAATTTAGCTTCAGATTCATGCGAAATACACGAATCAGCTTTAAACCAACGCGAAACATACGATTTAGCTCCAATATAATGCGAAACACACGATTTCGCTTCAAATTCGTGCGAAATAGCGATTTTAAACAAACGATTTAGCTTCAAATTCATGCGATATGAACAATTTAGCTTCAGATTCATGCGAAATACACGAATCAGCTTTAAATCAACGCGAAACATACGATTTAGCTCCAATATCATGCGATATACACGATTTCGCTTCGAATTCGTGCGAAATAGCGATTTTAAACAAACGATTTAGATTCAAATTCATGCGATATGAACAATTTAGCTTCAGATTCATGCGAAATACACGAATCAGCTTTAAATCAACGCGAAACATACGATTTAGCTCCAATATCATGCGATATACACGATTTCGCTTCGAATTCGTGCGAAATAGCGATTTTAAACAAACGATTTAGCTTCAAATTCATGCGAAATGGACAATTTAGCTTCAGATTCATACGAAATACACGAATCAGCTTCAAATTCACGCGAAACATACGATTTAGCTTCAATATCATGCGATATACACGATTTCGCTTCGAATTCGTGCGAAATGGCGATTTTAAACAAACGATTAGCTTCAAATTCATGCGAAATGAACAATTTAGCTTCAGATTCATGCGAAATACACGAATCAGCTTTAAATCAACGCGAAACATACGATTTAGCTTCAATATCATGCGAAACAAACTATTTCGCTTCAAATTCGTGCGAAATAGCGATTTTAAACAAACAGTTTAGCTTCAAATTGATGCGAAATGAACAATTTAGCTTCCGATTCATGCGAAATACACGTATCAGCTTCAAATTCACGCGAAACATACGATTTAGCTTGAATATCATGCGAAAACACACGATTTCGCTTCAAATTCGTGCGAAATAGCGGTTCTTAACAAACGATTTAGCTTCAAATTGATGCGAAGTGAACAATTTAGCTTCAGGTTCATGCGAAATACATGAATCAGCTTTATATCAATGCGAAACATACGATTTAGCTTCAATATCATGCGACACACTCGATTTAGCTTCACATTCGTGCGCAATAGCGATTTTAAACAAAAGATTTAGATTCAAATTTATGTGAAATGAACAATTTAGCTTCAGATTCATGCGAAATACACGAATCAGCTTTAAATTAACGCGAAACATACGATTTAGCTTCAATATCATGCGAAACACACGATTTCGATTCAAATTCGTGCGAATAACGATTTTAAATAATCGATTTCGCTTCAAATTCATGCGAAATGAACAACTTAACTTCAGATTCATACGAAATACACGAATTAGCTTTAATCAACGCGAAACATACGATTTAGCTCCAATATCATGCGAAACACACGATTTCGATAGAAATTCGTGCGAAATAGCGATTCTAAACAAACTATTTAGCTTCAAATATATGCGAAATGAACCATTTAGCTTCAGATTCAGGCGAAATACATGAATCAGCTTCAAATTCACGCGAAACATACGATTTAGCTCCAATATCATACGAAACACACGATTTCGCTTCAAATTCGTGCGAAATAGCGATTTTAAACAAACGATTTAGCTTCAAATTCATGCGATATGAACAATTTAGCTTCAGATTCATGCGAAATACATGAATCAGCTTCAAATTCTCGCGAAACATACGATTTAGCTTCAATATCATGCGTAATACACGATTTCGCTTCAAATTCGTGCGAAATAACGATTTTAAATAATCGATTTCGCTTCAAATTCATGCGAAATGAACAATTTAACTTCAGATTCATACGAAATACACGAATTAGCTTTAAATCAACGCGAAACATACGATCTAGCTCCAATATCAGGCGATATACACGATTTCGCTTCAAATTCGTGCGAAATGAACAATTTAACTTCAGATTCATACGAAATACACGAATTAGCTTTAAATCAACGCGAAACATACGATTAGCTTCAATATCATCCGAAACACTCGATGTAGCTTCAAATTCGTGCGAAATAGCGATTTTAAACCATCGATTTAGCTTCAAATTCATGCGAAGTGGACAATTTAGCTTCAGATTCATACGAAATACACGAATTAGCTTTAAATCTACGCGAAACATACGATTTAGCTTCAATATCATCCGAAACACTCGATTTAGCTTCAAATTCGTGCGAAATAGCGATTTTAAACAAACGATTTAGCTTCAAATTCATGCGAAGTGGACAATTTAGCTTCAGATTCATACGAAATACACGAATTAGCCATAAATCAACGCGAAACATACGATTTAGCTCCAATATCATACGAAACACACGATTTCGCTTCAAATTCGTCCGAAATAGCGATTTTTAACAAACTATTTAGCTTCAAATCTATGCGAAATGAACAATTTTTTTTCGGATTCATGCGAAATACACGTATCAGCTTCAAATTCACGCGAAACATACGATTTAGCTTGAATATCATGCGAAACACACGATTTCTCTTCAAATTCGTGCGAAATAACGATTTTAAATGATCGATTTCGCTTCAAATTCATGCGAAATGAACAGTTTAGCTTCAGATTCATGCGAAATACACGAATCAGCTTTAAATCAACGCGAACATACGATTTAGCTTCAATATCATGCGATATACACGATTTCGCTTCAAATTCGTCCGAAATAGTGTTTTTAAACAAACGATTTAGCTTCAAATTGATGCGTAATGAACAGTTTAGCTTCAGATTCATGCGAAATACACGAATTAGCCTTATATCAATGCGAAACATACGATTTAGCTTCAATATGATGCGATATACACGATTTCGCTTCAAATTCGTGCGAAATAGCGTTTTAAAACAAACGATTTAGCTTCAAATTGATGCGAAATGAACAGTTTAGCTTCAGATTCATGCGAAATACACGAATCAGCTTTATATCAACGCGAAACATACGATTTAGCTACAATATCATCCGAAACACTCGATGTAGCTTCAAATTCGTGCGAAATAGCGATTTTAAACAAACGATTTAGCTTCAAATTCATGCGAAGTGGACAATTTAGCTTCAGATTCATACGAAACACACGAATTAGCTTTAAATCAACGCGAAACATACGATTTAGGTTCAATATCATCCGAAACACTCGATTTAGCTTCAAATTCGTGCGAAATAGCGATTTTAAACAACGATTTAGCTTCAAATTCATGCGAAGTGGACAATTTAGCTTCAGATTCATACGAAATACACGAATTAGCCATAAATCAACGCGAAACATACGATTTAGCTCCAATATCATGCGAAACACACGATTTCGCTTCAAATTCGTCCGAAATAGCGATTTTTAACAAACTATTTAGCTTCAAATCTATGGCGAAATGAACAATTTAGTTCGGATTCATGCGAAATATACGTATCAGCTTCAAATTCACGCGAAACATACGATTTAGCTTGAATATCATGCGAAACACACGATTTCTCTTCAAATTCGTGCGAAATAGCGGTTTTTAACAAACGATTTAGCTTCAAATTGATGCGATATGAACAATTTAGCTTCAGATTCATGCGAAATACACGAATCAGCTTTAAATCAACGCGAAACATACGATTTAGCTCCAATATCATGCGATATACACGATTTCGCTTCGAATTCGTGCGAAATAGCGATTTTAAACAAACGATTTAGCTTCAAATTCATGCGAAATGAACAATTTAGCTTCAGATTCATACGAAATACACGAATTAGATTTAAATCAACGCGAAACATACGATTTAGATTCAATATCATGCTATATACACTATTTCGCTTCAAATTCGTGCGAAATAGCGATTTTAAACAAACGATTTAGCTTCAAATTGATGCGAAATGAACAATTTAGCTTCAGATTTACGCGAAATACACGAATCAGCTTCAAATTCACGCGAAACATACGATTTAGCTCCAATATCATGCGATATACACGATTTCGCTTCGAATTCGTGCGAAATAGCGATTTTAAACAAACGATTAGCTTCAAATTCATGCGAAATGGACAATTTAGCTTCAGATTCATACGAAATACACGAATTAGCTTTAAATCAACGCGAAACATACGATTTAGCTCCAATATAATGCGAAACACACGATTTCGCTTCAAATTCGTGCGAAATAGCGATTTTAAACAAACGATTTAGCTACAAATTCATGCGATATGAACAATTTAGCTTCAGATTCATGCTAAATACACGAATCAGCTTTAAATCAACGCGAAACATACGATTTAGCTCCAATATCATGCGAAACACGATTTGGCTTCAAATTCGTAGCGAAATAGCGGTTTTTAACAAACGATTTAGCTTCAAATTTATGCGAAATGAACAATTTAGCTCAGATTCATGCGAAATACACGAATTAGCTTTAAATCAACGCGAACATGCGATTTATCTTCAATATCATGCGAAACACACGATTTCGCTTCAAATTCGTGCGAAATAACGATTTTAATAATCGATTTCGCTTCAAATTCATGCGAAATGAACAGTTTAGCTTCAGATTCATGCGAAATACACGTATCAGCTTCAAATTCACGCGAAACATACAATTTAGCTTGAATATCATGCGAAACACACGATTTCGCTTCAAATTCTTGCGAAATAGAGTTTTTAAACAAACGATTTAGCTTCAAATTGATGCGAAATGAACAATTTAGCTTCAGATTCATGCGAAATACACGAATCAGCTTTAAATCAACGCGAAACATACGATTTAGCTCCAATATAATGCGAAACACAATATTTCGCTTCAAATTCGTGCGAAATAGCGGTTTTTAACAAACGATTTAGCTTCAAATTGATGCGATATGAACAATTTAGCTTCAGATTCATGCGAAATACACGAATCAGCTTTAAATCAACGCGAACATACGATTTAGCTTCAATATCATCCGAAACACTCGATTTAGCTTCAAATTCGTGCGAATGGCGATTTTAAACAAACGATTTAGCTTCAAATTCATGCGAAGTGGACAATTTAGCTTCAGATTCATACGAAATACACGAATTAGCTTTAAATCTACGCGAAACATACGATTTAGCTTCAATATCATCCGAAACACTCGATTTAGCTTCAAATTCGTGCGAAATAGCGATTTTAAACAAACGATTTAGCTTCAAATTCATGCGAAGTGGACAATTTAGCTTCAGATTCATACGAAATACACGAATTAGCCATAAATCAACGCGAAACATACGATTTAGCTCCAATATCATGCGAAACACACGATTTCGCTTCAAATTCGTCCGAAATAGCGATTTTTAACAAACTATTTAGCTTCAAATCTATGCGAAATGAACAATTTTTTTCGGATTCATGCGAAATACACGTATCAGCTTCAAATTCACGCGAAACATACGATTTAGCTTGAATATCATGCGAAACACACGATTTCTCTTCAAATTCGTGCGAAATAACGATTTTAAATGATCGATTTCGCTTCAAATTCATGCGAAATGAACAGTTTAGCTTCAGATTCATGCGAAATACACGAATCAGCTTTAAATCAACGCGAAACATACGATTTAGCTTCAATATCATGCGATATACACGATTTCGCTTCAAATTCGTCCGAAATAGTGTTTTTAAACAAACGATTTAGCTTCAAATTGATGCGTAATGAACAGTTTAGCTTCAGATTCATGCGAAATACACGAATTAGCTTTATATCAATGCGAAACATACGATTTAGCTTCAATATGATGCGATATACACGATTTCGCTTCAAATTCGTGCGAAATAGCGTTTTAAAACAAACGATTTAGCTTCAAATTGATGCGAAATGAACAGTTTAGCTTCAGATTCATGCGAAATACACGAATCAGCTTATATCAACGCGAAACATACGATTTTGCTCCAATATCATGCGAAACACACGATTTCGCTTCAAATTCTTGCGAAATAGAGTTTTTAAACAAACGATTTAGCTTCAATTGATGCGAAATGAACAATTTAGCTTCAGATTCATGCGAAATACACGAATCAGCTTTAAATCAACGCGAAACATACGATTTAGCTCCAATATAATGCGAAACACAATATTTCGCTTCAAATTCGTGCGAAATAGCGGTTTTAACAAACGATTTAGCTTCAAATTGATGCGATATGAACAATTTAGCTTCAGATTCATGCGAAATACACGAATCAGCTTTAAATCAACGCGAAACATACGATTTAGCTACAATATCATCCGAAACACTCGATTTAGCTTCAAATTCGTGCGAAATAGCGATTTTAAACAAACGATTTAGCTTCAAATTCATGCGAAGTGGACAATTTAGCTTCAGATTCATACGAAACACACGAATTAGCTTTAAATCAACGCGAAACATACGATTTAGCTTCAATATCATCCGAAACACTCGATTTAGCTTCAAATTCGTGCGAAATAGCGATTTTAAACAAACGATTTAGCTTCAAATTCATGCGAAGTGGACAATTTAGCTTCAGATTCATACGAAATACACGAATTAGCCATAAATCAACGCGAAACATACGATTTAGCTCCAATATCATGCGAAACACACGATTTCGCTTCAAATTCGTCCGAAATAGCGATTTTTAACAAACTATTTAGCTTCAAATCTATGCGAAATGAACAATTTAGTTCGGATTCATGCGAAATACACGTATCAGCTTCAAATTCACGCGAAACATACGATTTAGCTTGAATATCATGCGAACACACGATTTCTCTTCAAATTCGTGCGAAATATCGATTTTAAATAATCGATTTCGCTTCAAATTCATGCGAAATGAACAGTTTAGCTTCAGATTCATGCGATATACACGAATTAGCTTTAAATCAACGCGAAACATACGATTTAGCTCCAATATCATGCGATATACACGATTTCGCTTCGAATTCGTGCGAAATAGCGATTTTAACAAACGATTTAGCTTCAAATTCATGCGAAATGAACAATTTAGCTTCAGATTCAATGCGAAATACACGAATCAGCTTTAAATCAACGCGAAACATACGATTTAGCTTCAATATCATGCGAAACACTCGATTTAGCTTCAAATTCGTGCGAAATAACGATTTTAAATAATCGATTTCGCTTCAAATTCATGCGAAATGAACAATTTAACTTCAGATTCATACGATATACACGAATTAGCTTTAAATCAACGCGAAACATACGATTTAGCTTCAATATCATGCGAAACACTCGATTTAGCTTCAAATTCGTGCGAAATAACGATTTTAAATAATCGATTTCGCTTCAAATTCATGCGAAATGAACAGTTTAGCTTCAGATTCATGCGATATACACGAATTAGCTTTAAATCAACGCGAAACATACGATTTAGCTCCAATATCATGCGATATACACGATTTCGCTTCGAATTCGTGCGAAATAGCGATTTTAAACAAACGATTTAGCTTCAAATTCATGCGAAATGAACAATTTAGCTTCAGATTCATGCGAAATACACGAATCAGCTTTAAATCAACGCGAAACATACGATTTAGCTCCAATATCATGCGAAACACACGATTTCGCTTCAAATTCGTACGAAATAGCGGTTTTTAACAAACGATTTAGCTTCAAATTTATGCGAAATGAACAATTTAGCTTCAGATTCATGCGAAATAACGATTTTAAATAATCGATTTCGCTTCAAATTCATGCGAAATGTATAGTTTAGCTTCAGATTCATGCGAAATACACGTATCAACTTCAAATTCACGCGAAACATACGATTTAGCTTGAATATCATGCGAAACACACGATTTCGCTTCAAATTCGTGCGAAATAGAGTTTTTAAACAAACGATTTAGCTTCAAATTGATGCGAAATGAACAATTTAGCTTCAGATTCATGCGAAATACACGTATCAGCTTTAATCAACGCGAAACATACGATTTAGCTCCAATATAATGCGAAACACAATATTAAGCTTCAAATTCGTGCGGAATAGCGGTTTTTAACAAACGATTTAGCTTCAAATTGATGCGATATGAACAATTTAGCTTCAGATTCATGCGAAATACACGAATCAGCTTTAAACCAACGCGAAACATACGATTTAGCTCCAATATAATGCGAAACACACGATTTCGCTCAAATTCGTGCGAAATAGCGATTTTAAACAAACGATTTAGCTTCAAATTCATGCGATATGAACAATTTAGCTTCAGATTCATGCGAAATACACGAATCAGCTTTAAATCAACGCGAAACATACGATTTAGCTCCAATATCAATGCGATATACACGATTTCGCTTCGAATTCGTGCGAAATAGCGATTTTAAACAAACGATTTAGATTCAAATTCATGCGATATGAACAATTTAGCTTCAGATTCATGCGAAATACACGAATCAGCTTTAAATCAACGCGAAACATACGATTTAGCTCCAATATCATGCGATATACACGATTTCGCTTCGAATTCGTGCGAAATAGCGATTTTAAACAAACGATTTAGCTTCAAATTCATGCGAAATGAACAATTTAGCTTCAGATTCATTCGAAATACACGAATCAGCTTTAAATCAACGCGAAACATACGATTTAGCTTCAATATCATGCGAAACACTCGATTTAGCTTCAAATTCGTGCGAAATAACGATTTTAAATAATCGATTTCGCTTCAAATTCATGCGAAATGAACAGTTTAGCTTCAGATTCGTGCGATATACACGAATTAGCTTTAAATCAACGCGAAACATACGATTTAGCTCCAATATCATGCGATATACACGATTTCGCTTCGAATTCGTGCGAAATAGCGATTTTAAACAAACGATTTAGCTTCAAATTCATGCGAAATGAACAATTTAGCTTCAGATTCATGCGAAATACACGAATCAGCTTTAAATCAACGCGAAACATACGATTTAGCTCCAATATCATGCGAAACACACGATTTCGCTTCAAATTCGTACGAAATAGCGGTTTTTAACAAACGATTTAGCTTCAAATTTATGCGAAATGAACAATTTAGCTTCAGAATTCATGCGAAATAACGATTTTAAATAATCGATTTCGCTTCAAATTCATGCGAAATGTACAGTTTAGCTTCAGATTCATGCGAAATACACGTATCAACTTCAAATTCACGCGAAACATACGATTTAGCTCCAATATAATGCGAAACACAATATTAAGCTTCAAATTCGTGCGGAATAGCGGTTTTTAACAAACGATTTAGCTTCAAATTGATGCGATATGAACAATTTAGCTTCAGATTCATGCGAAATACACGAATCAGCTTTAAACCAACGCGAAACATACGATTTAGCTCCAATATAATGCGAAACACACGATTCCGCTTCAAATTCGTGCGAAATAGCGATTTTAAACAAACGATTTAGCTTCAAATTCATGCGATATGAACAATTTAGCTTCAGATTCATGCGAAATACACGAATCAGCTTTAAATCAACGCGAAACATACGATTTAGCTCCAATATCATGCGATATACACGATTTCGCTTCGAATTCGTGCGAAATAGCGATTTTAAACAAACGATTTAGATTCAAATTCATGCGATATGAACAATTTAGCTTCAGATTCATGCGAAATACACGAATCAGCTTTAAATCAACGCGAAACATACGATTAGCTCCAATATCATGCGATATACACGATTTCGCTTCGAATTCGTGCGAAATAGCGATTTTAAACAAACGATTTAGCTTCAAATTCATGCGAAATGGACAATTTAGCTTCAGATTCATACGAAATACACGAATCAGCTTCAAATTCACGCGAAACATACGATTTAGCTTCAATATCATGCGATATACACGATTTCGCTTCGAATTCGTGCGAAATGGCGATTTTAAACAAACGATTTAGCTTCAAATTCATGCGAAATGAACAATTTAGCTTCAGATTCATGCGAAATACACGAATCAGCTTTAAATCAACGCGAAACATACGATTTAGCTTCAATATCATGCGAAACAAAACTATTTCGCTTCAAATTCGTGCGAAATAGCGGTTCTTAACAAACGATTTAGCTTCAATTGATGCGAAGTGAACAATTTAGCTTCAGGTTCATGCGAAATACATGAATCAGCTTTATATCAATGCGAAACATACGATTTAGCTTCAATATCATGCGACACACTCGATTTAGCTTCACATTCGTGCGCAATAGCGATTTTAAACAAAAGATTTAGATTCAAATTTATGTGAAATGAACAATTTAGCTTCAGATTCATGCGAAATACACGAATCAGCTTTAAATTAACGCGAACATACGATTTAGCTTCAATATCATGCGAAACACACGATTTCGATTCAAATTCGTGCGAAATAACGATTTTAAATAATCGATTTCGCTTCAAATTCATGCGAAATGAACAACTTAACTTCAGATTCATACGAAATACACAAATTAGCTTTAAATCAACGCGAAACATACGATTTAGCTCCAATATCATGCGAAACACACGATTTCGATAGAAATTCGTGCGAAATAGCGATTCTAAACAAACTATTTAGCTTCAAATATATGCGAAATGAACCATTTAGCTTCAGATTCAGGCGAAATACATGAATCAGCTTCAAATTCACGCGAAACATACGATTTAGCTCCAATATCATACGAAACACACGATTTCGCTTCAAATTCGTGCGAAATAGCGATTTTAAACAAACGATTTAGCTTCAAATTCATGCGATATGAACAATTTAGCTTCAGATTCGTGCGAAATACATGAATCAGCTTCAAATTCTCGCGAAACATACGATTTAGCTTCAATATAATGCGTAATACACGATTTCGCTTCAAATTCGTGCGAAATAACGATTTTAAATAATCGATTTCGCTTCAAATTCATGCGAAATGAACAATTTAACTTCAGATTCATACGAAATACACGAATTAGCTTTAAATCAACGCGAAACATACGATCTAGCTCCAATATCAGGCGATATACACGATTCGCTTCAAATTCGTGCGAAATGAACAATTTAACTTCAGATTCATACGAAATACACGAATTAGCTTTAAATCAACGCGAAACATACGATTTAGCTTCAATATCATCCGAAACACTCGATTTAGCTTCAAATTCGTGCGAAATAGCGATTTTAAACAAACGATTTAGCTTCAATTCATGCGAAGTGGACAATTTAGCTTCAGATTCATACGAAATACACGAATTAGCTTTAAATCAACGCGAAACATACGATTTAGCTTCAATATCATCCGAAACACTCGATTTAGCTTCAAATTCGTGCGAAATAGCGATTTTAAACAAACGATTTAGCTTCAAATTCATGCGAAGTGGACAATTTAGCTTCAGATTCATACGAAATACACGAATAGCCATAAATCAACGCGAAACATACGATTTAGCTCCAATATCATGCGAAACACACGATTTCGCTTCAAATTCGTCCGAAATAGCGATTTTTAACAAACTATTTAGCTTCAAATCTATGCGAAATGAACAATTTAGTTCGGATTCATGCGAAATACACGTATCAAGCTTCAAATTCACGCGAAACATACGATTTAGCTTGAATATCATGCGAAACACACGATTTCTCTTCAAATTCGTGCGAAATAACGATTTTAAATAATCGATTTCGCTTCAAATTCATGCGAAATGAACAATTTAGCTTCAGATTCATGCGAAATACACGTATCAGCTTTAAATCAACGCGAAACATACGATTTAGCTCCAATATAATGCGAAACACAATATTAAGCTTCAAATTCGTGCGGAATAGCGGTTTTTAACAACGATTTAGCTTCAAATTGATGCGATATGAACAATTTAGCTCAGATTCATGCGAAATACACGAATCAGCTTTAAAACCAACGCGAAACATACGATTTAGCTCCAATATAATGCGAAACACACGATTTCGCTTCAAATTCGTGCGAAATAGCGATTTTAAACAAACGATTTAGCTTCAAATTCATGCGATATGAACAATTTAGCTTCAGATTCATGCGAAATACACGAATCAGCTTTAAATCAACGCGAAACATACGATTTAGCTCCAATATCATGCGATATACACGATTTCGCTTCGAATTCGTGCGAAATAGCGATTTTAAACAAACGATTTAGATTCAAATTCATGCGATATGAACAATTTAGCTTCAGATTCATGCGAAATACACGAATCAGCTTTAAATCAACGCGAAACATACGATTTAGCTCCAATATCATGCGATATACACGATTTCGCTTCGAATTCGTGCGAAATAGCGATTTAAACAAACGATTTAGCTTCAAATTCATGCGAAATGGACAATTTAGCTTCAGATTCATACGAAATACACGAATCAGCTTCAAATTCACGCGAAACATACGATTTAGCTTCAATATCATGCGATATACACGATTTCGCTTCGAATTCGTGCGAAATGGCGATTTTAAACAAACGATTTAGCTTCAAATTCATGCGAAATGAACAATTTAGCTTCAGATTCATGCGAAATACACGAATCAGCTTTAAATCAACGCGAAACATACGATTTAGCTTCAATATCATGCGAAACAAACTATTTCGCTTCAAATTCGTGCGAAATAGCGATTTTAAACAAACAGTTTAGCTTCAAATTGATGCGAAATGAACAATTTAGCTTCCGATTCATGCGAAATACACGTATCAGCTTCAAATTCACGCGAAACATACGATTTAGCTTGAATATCATGCGAAACACACGATTTCGCTTCAAATTCGTGCGAATAACGATTTTAAATAATCGATTTCGCTTCAAATTCATGCGAAATGAACAATTTAGCTTCAGATTCATGCGAAATACACGTATCAGCTTTAAATCAACGCGAAACATACGATTTAGCTCCAATATAATGCGAAACACAATATTAAGCTTCAAATTCGTGCGGAATAGCGGTTTTTAACAAACGATTTAGCTTCAAATTGATGCGATATGAACAATTTAGCTTCAGATTCATGCGAAATACACGAATCAGCTTTAAACCAACGCGAAACATACGATTTAGCTCCAATATAATGCGAAACACACGATTTCGCTTCAAATTCGTGCGAATAGCGATTTTAAACAAACGATTTAGCTTCAAATTCATGCGATATGAACAATTTAGCTTCAGATTCATGCGAAATACACGAATCAGCTTTAAATCAACGCGAAACATACGATTTAGCTCCAATATCATGCGATATACACGATTTCGCTTCGAATTCGTGCGAAATAGCGATTTTAAACAAACGATTTAGATTCAAATTCATGCGATATGAACAATTTAGCTTCAGATTCATGCGAAATACACGAATCAGCTTTAAATCAACGCGAAACATACGATTTAGCTCCAATATCATGCGATATACACGATTTCGCTTCGAATTCGTGCGAAATAGCGATTTTAAACAAACGATTTAGCTTCAAATTCATGCGAAATGGACAATTTAGCTCAGATTCATACGAAATACACGAATCAGCTTCAAATTCACGCGAAACATACGATTTAGCTTCAATATCATGCGATATACACGATTTCGCTTCGAATTCGTGCGAAATGGCGATTTTAAACAAACGATTTAGCTTCAAATTCATGCGAAATGAACAATTTAGCTTCAGATTCATGCGAAATACACGAATCAGCTTTAAATCAACGCGAAACATACGATTTAGCTTCAATATCATGCGAAACAAACTATTTCGCTTCAAATTCGTGCGAAATAGCGGTTCTTAACAAACGATTTAGCTTCAAATTGATGCGAAGTGAACAATTTAGCTTCAGGTTCATGCGAAATACATGAATCAGCTTTATATCAATGCGAAACATACGATTTAGCTTCAATATCATGCGACACACTCGATTTAGCTTCACATTCGTGCGCAATAGCGATTTTAAACAAAAGATTTAGATTCAAATTTATGTGAAATGAACAATTTAGCTTCAGATTCATGCGAATACACGAATCAGCTTTAAATTAACGCGAAACATACGATTTAGCTTCAATATCATGCGAAACACACGATTTCGATTCAAATTCGTGCGAAATAACGATTTTAAATAATCGATTTCGCTTCAAATTCATGCGAAATGAACAACTTAACTTCAGATTCATACGAAATACACAAATTAGCTTTAAATCAACGCGAAACATACGATTTAGCTCCAATATCATGCGAAACACACGATTTCGATAGAAATTCGTGCGAAATAGCGATTCTAAACAAACTATTTAGCTTCAAATATATGCGAAATGAACCATTTAGCTTCAGATTCAGGCGAAATACATGAATCAGCTTCAAATTCACGCGAAACATACGATTAGCTCCAATATCATACGAAACACACGATTTCGCTTCAAATTCGTGCGAAATAGCGATTTTAAACAAACGATTTAGCTTCAAATTCATGCGATATGAACAATTTAGCTTCAGATTCGTGCGAAATACATGAATCAGCTTCAAATTCTCGCGAAACATACGATTTAGCTTCAATATAATGCGTAATACACGATTTCGCTTCAAATTCGTGCGAAATAACGATTTTAAATAATCGATTTCGCTTCAAATTCATGCGAATGAACAATTTAACTTCAGATTCATACGAAATACACGAATTAGCTTTAAATCAACGCGAAACATACGATCTAGCTCCAATATCAGGCGATATACACGATTTCGCTTCAAATTCGTGCGAAATGAACAATTTAACTTCAGATTCATACGAAATACACGAATTAGCTTTAAATCAACGCGAAACATACGATTTAGCTTCAATATCATCCGAAACACTCGATTTAGCTTCAAATTCGTGCGAAATAGCGATTTATAAACAAACGATTAGCTTCAAATTCATGCGAAGTGGACAATTTAGCTTCAGATTCATACGAAATACACGAATTAGCTTTAAATCAACGCGAAACATACGATTTAGCTTCAATATCATCCGAAACACTCAACATACGATTTAGCTTCAATATCATGCGAAACACTCGATTTAGCATCAAATTCGTGCGCAATAACGATTTTAAACAAAAGATTTAGATTCAAATTTATGTGAAATGAACAATTTAGCTTCAGATTCATGCGAAATACACGAATCAGCTTTAAATCAATGCGAAACATACGATTAGCTTCAATATCATGCGATATACACTATATCGCTTCAAATACGTGCGAAATAGCGATTTTAAACAAACGATTTAGCTTCAAATTGATGCGAAATGAACAATTTAGCTTCAGATTTACGCGAAATACACGAATCAGCTTCAAATTCACGCGAAACATACGATTTAGCTTCAATATGATGCGAAATACACGACTTCGCTTCAAATTCGTGCGAAATAGCGGTTCTTAACAAACGATTTAGCTTCAAATTGATGCGAAGTGAACAATTTAGCTTCAGGTTCATGCGAAATACATGAATCAGCTTTATATCAATGCGAAACATACGATTTAGCTTCAATATCATGCGACACACTCGATTTAGCTTCACATTCGTGCGCAATAGCGATTTTAACAAAAGATTTAGATTCAAATTTATGTGAAATGAACAATTTAGCTTCAGATTCATGCGAAATACACGAATCAGCTTTAAATTAACGCGAAACATACGACTTAGCTTCAATATCATGCGAAACACACGATTTCGCTTCAAATTCGTGCGAAATAACGATTTTAAATAATTGATTTTGCTTCAAATTCATGCGAAATGAACAGTTTAGCTTCAGATTCATGCGAAATACACGAATCAGCTTTAAATCAACGCGAAACATACGATTTAGCTTCAATATCATGCGAAACACACGATTTCGATTCAAATTCGTGCGAAATAACGATTTTAAATAATCGATTTCGCTTCAAATTCATGCGAAATGAACAATTTAACTTCAGATTCATACGAAATACACGAATTAGCTTTAAATCAACGCGAAACATACGATCTAGCTCCAATATCAGGCGATATACACGATTTCGCTTCAAATTCGTGCGAAATAGTGTTTTTAAATAATCGATTTCGCTTCAAATTCATGCGAAATGACAATTTAACTTCAGATTCATACGAAATACACGAATTAGCTTTAAATCAACGCGAAACATACGATTTAGATTCAATATCATGCGATATACACTATTTCGCTTCAAATTCGTGCGAAATAGCGTTTTTAAAGAAACGATTTAGCTTCAAATTGATGCGAAGTGAACAGTTTAGCTTCAGATTCATGCGAAATACACGAATTAGCTTTATATCAATGCGAAACATACGATTTAGCTTCAATATCATGCGAAACACTCGATTTAGCATCAATTCGTGCGCAATAACGATTTTAAACAAAAGATTTAGATTCAAATTTATGTGAAATGAACAATTTAGCTTCAGATTCATGCGAAATACACGAATCAGCTTTAAATCAATGCGAAACATACGATTTAGCTTCAATATCATGCGATATACACTATTTCGCTTCAAATTCGTGCGAAATAGCGATTTTAAACAAACGATTTAGCTTCAAATTGATGCGAAATGAACAATTTAGCTTCAGATTTACGCGAAATACACGAATCAGCTTCAAATTCACGCGAAACATACGATCTAGCTTCAATATGATGCGATATACACGAATCAGCTTCAAATTCACGCGAAACATACGATCTAGCTTCAATATGATGCGATATACACGATTTCGCTTCAAATTCGTGCGAAATAGCGTTTTAAAACAAACGATTTAGCTTCAAATTGATGCGAAATGAACAGTTTAGCTTCAGATTCATGCGAATACACGAATCAGCTTTATATCAACGCGAAACATACGATTTAGCTCCAATATCATGCGATATACACGATTTCGCTTCGAATTCGTGCGAAATAGCGATTTAAACAAACGATTTAGCTTCAAATTCATGCGAAATGAACAATTTAGCTTCAGATTCATGCGAATACACGAATTAGCTTTAAATCAACGCGAAACATGCGATTTATCTTCAATATCATGCGAAACACACGATTTCGCTTCAAATTCGTGCGAAATAACGATTTTAAATAATCGATCTCGCTTCAAATTCATGCGAAATGAACAGTTTAGCTTCAGATTCATGCGAAATACACGTATCAGCTTCAAATTCACGCGAAACATACGATTTAGCTCCAATATAATGCGAAACACAATATTTCGCTTCAAATTCGTGCGAAATAGCGGTTTTTAACAAACGATTTAGCTTCAAATTGATGCGATATGAACAATTTAGCTTCAGATTCATGCGAAATACACGAATCAGCTTTAAATCAACGCGAAACATACGATTTAGCTTCAATATCATCAGAAACACTCGATTTAGCTTCAAATTCGTGCGAAATAGCGATTTTAAACAAACGATTTAGCTTCAAATTCATGCGAAGTGGACAATTTAGCTTCAGATTCATACGAAATACACGAATTAGCTTTAAATCAACGCGAAACATACGATTTAGCTTCAATATCATCCGAAACACTCGATTTAGCTTCAAATTCGTGCGAAATAGCGATTTTAAACAAACTATTTAGCTTCAAATCTATGCGAAATGAACAATTTAGTTTCGGATTCATGCGAAATACACGAATTAGCCATAAATCAACGCGAAACATACGATTTAGCTCCAATATCATGCGAAACACACGATTTCGCTTCAAATTCGTCCGAAATAGCGATTTTTAACAAACGATTTAGCTTCAAATCTATGCGAAATGAACAATTTAGTTTCGGATTCATTCGAAATACACGTATCAGCTTCAAATTCACACGAAACATACGATTTAGCTTGAATATCATGCGAAACACACGATTTCGCTTCAAATTCGTGCGAAATAGCGATTTTAAACAAACGATTTAGATTCAAATTCATGCGATATGAACAATTTAGCTTCAGATTCATGCGAAATACACGAATCAGCTTTAAATCAACGCGAAACATACGATTTAGCTCCAATATCATGCGATATACACGATTTCGCTTCGAATTCGTGCGAAATAGCGATTTTAAACAAACGATTTAGCTTCAAATTGATGCGAAAAGGACAATTTAGCTTCAGATTTATGCGAAATACACGAATTAGCTTTAAATCAACGCGAAACATACGATTTATCTTCAATGTCATGCGAAACACACGATTTCGCTTCAAATCCGTGCGAAATAACGATTTTAAATAATCGATTTCGCTTCAAATTCATGCGAAATGAACAATTTAACTTCAGATTCATACGAAATACACGAAATAGCTTTAAATCAACGCGAAACATACGATCTAGCTCCAATATCAGGCGATATACACGATTCCGTTTCAAATTCGTGCGAAATAGTGTTTTTAAATAATCGATTTCGCTTCAAATTCATGCGAGATGAACAATTTAACTTCAGATTCATACGAAATACACGAATTAGCTTTAAATCAACGCGAAACATACGATTTAGATTCAAAATCATGCGATATACACTATTTCGCTTCAAATTCGTGCGAAATAGCGTTTTTAAAGAAACGATTTAGCTTCAAATTGATGCGAAGTGAACAGTTTAGCTTCAGATTCATGCGAAATACACGAATTAGCTTTATATTAATGCGAAACATACGATTTAGCTTCAATATCATGCGAAACACTCGATTTAGCTTCAAATTCGTGCGCAATAACGATTTTAAACAAAAGATTTAGAATCAAATTTATGTGAAATGAACAATTTAGCTTCAGATTCATGCGAAATACACGTTTCAGCTTCAAATTCACGCGAAACATACGATTTAGCTTCAATATGATGCGATATACACGATTTCGCTTCGAATTCGTGCGAAATAGCGATTTTAAACAAACGATTTAGCTTCAAATTCATGCGAAATGAACAATTTAGCTTCAGATTCATGCGAAATACACGTTTCAGCTTCAAATTCACGCGAAACATACGATTTAGCTTGAATATCATGCGAAACACACGATTTCGCTTCAAATTCGTGCGAAATAGCGTTTTTAAACAAACGATTTAGCTTCAAATTGATGCGAAATGAACAATTTAGCTTCAGATTCATGCGAAATACACGAATCAGCTTTAAATCAACGCGAAACATACGATTTAGCTCCAAAATAATGCGAAACA
Source organism: Megalopta genalis (assembly GCF_051020955.1). Lineage (NCBI taxonomy): Eukaryota > Metazoa > Arthropoda > Insecta > Hymenoptera > Halictidae > Megalopta > Megalopta genalis. Next base: position 40,964 of record NW_027477944.1, read on the forward strand.
CAATATTTCGCTTCAAATTCGTGCGAAATAGCGGTTTTTAACAAACGATTTAGCTTCAAATTGATGCGATATGAACAATTTAGCTTCAGATTCATGCGAAATACACGAATCAGCTTTAAACCAACGCGAAACATACGATTCAGCTCCAATATAATGCGAAACACACGATTTCGCTTCAAATTCGTGCGAAATAGCGATTTTAAACAAACGATTTAGCATCAAATTGATGCGAAATGAACAATTTAGCTTCAGATTTACGCGAAATACACGAATCAGCTTCACATTCACGCGAAACATACGATTTAGCATCAATATGATGCGATATACACGATTTCGCTTCAAATTCGTGCGAAATAGCGTTTTTAATCAAACGATTTAGCTTCAAATTGATGCGAAATGAACAGTTTAGCTTCAGATTCATGCGAAATACACGAATTAGCTTTAAATCAACGCGAAACATACGATTTAGCTTCAATATCATGCGAAACACTCGATTTAGCTTCAAATTCGTGCGATATAGCGATGTTAAACAAAAGATTTAGATTCAAATTTATGCGAAATGAACAATTTAGCTTCAGATTCATGCGAAATACACGAATCAGCTTCAAATCAACGCGAAACATACGACTTAGCTTCAATATCATGCGAAACACACGATTTCGCTTCAAATTAGTGCGAAATAACGATTTTAAATAATTGATTTTGCTTCAAATTCATGCGAAATGAACAGTTTAGCTTCAGATTCATGCGAAATACACGAATCAGCTTTAAATCAACGCGAAACATACGATTTAGCTTCAATATCATGCGAAACACACGATTTCGATTCAAATTCGTGCGAAATAACGATTTTAAATAATCGATTTCGCTACAAATTCATGCGAAATGAACAACTTAACTTCAGATTCATACGAAATACACGAATTAGCTTTAAATCAACGCGAAACATACGATTTAGCTCCAATATCATGCGAAACACACGATTTCGATAGAAATTCGTGCGAAATAGCGATTCTAAACAAACTATTTAGCTTCAAATATATGCGAAATGAACCATTTAGCTTCAGATTCACGCGAAATACATGAATCAGCTTCAAATTCACGCGAAACATACGATTTAGCTCCAATATCATACGAAACACTCGATTTAGCTTCAAATTCGTGCGAAATAGCGATTTTATACAAACGATTTAGCTTCAAATTCATGCGAAGTGGACAATTTAGCTTCAGATTCATACGAAATACACGAATTAGCTTTAAATCAACGCGAAACATACGATTTAGCTTCAATATCATCCGAAACACTCGATTTAGCTTCAAATTCGTGCGAAATAGCGATTTTAAACAAACGATTTAGCTTCAAATTCATGCGAAGTGGACAATTTAGCTTCAGATTCATACGAAATACACGAATTAGCCATAAATCAACGCGAAACATACGATTCAGCTCCAATATCATGCGAAACACACGATTTCGCTTCAAATTCGTCCGAAATAGCGATTTTTAACAAACTATTTAGCTTCAAATCTATGCGAAATGAACAATTTAGTTTCGGATTCATGCGAAATACACGAATTAGCCATAAATCAACGCGAAACATACGATTTAGCTCCAATATCATGCGAAACACACAATTTCGCTTCAAATTCGTCCGAAATAGCGATTTTTAACAAACGATTTAGCTTCAAATCTATGCGAAATGAACAATTTAGTTTCGGATTCATGCGAAATACACGTATCAGCTTCAAATTCACACGAAACATACGATTTAGCTTGAATATCATGCGAAACACACGATTTCGCTTCAAATTCGTGCGAAATAGCGATTTTAAACAAACGATTTAGATTCAAATTCATGCGATATGAACAATTTAGCTTCAGATTCATGCGAAATACACGAATCAGCTTTAAATCAACGCGAAACATACGATTTAGCTCCAATATCATGCGATATACACGATTTCGCTTCGAATTCGTGCGAAATAGCGATTTTAAACAAACGATTTAGCTTCAAATTGATGCGAAAAGGACAATTTAGCTTCAGATTTATGCGAAATACACGAATTAGCTTTAAATCAACGCGAAACATACGATTTATCTTCAATGTCATGCGAAACACACGATTTCGCTTCAAATCCGTGCGAAATAACGATTTTAAATAATCGATTTCGCTTCAAATTCATGCGAAATGAACAATTTAACTTCAGATTCATACGAAATACACGAAATAGCTTTAAATCAACGCGAAACATACGATCTAGCTCCAATATCAGGCGATATACACGATTCCGTTTCAAATTCGTGCGAAATAGTGTTTTTAAATAATCGATTTCGCTTCAAATTCATGCGAAATGAACAATTTAACTTCAGATTCATACGAAATACACGAATTAGCTTTAAATCAACGCGAAACATACGATTTAGATTCAAAATCATGCGATATACACTATTTCGCTTCAAATTCGTGCGAAATAGCGTTTTTAAAGAAACGATTTAGCTTCAAATTGATGCGAAGTGAACAGTTTAGCTTCAGATTCATGCGAAATACACGAATTAGCTTTATATTAATGCGAAACATACGATTTAGCTTCAATATCATGCGAAACACTCGATTTAGCTTCAAATTCGTGCGCAATAACGATTTTAAACAAAAGATTTAGAATCAAATTTATGTGAAATGAACAATTTAGCTTCAGATTCATGCGAAATACACGTTTCAGCTTCAAATTCACGCGAAACATACGATTTAGCTTCAATATGATGCGATATACACGATTTCGCTTCGAATTCGTGCGAAATAGCGATTTTAAACAAACGATTTAGCTTCAAATTCATGCGAAATGAACAATTTAGCTTCAGATTCATGCGAAATACACGTTTCAGCTTCAAATTCACGCGAAACATACGATTTAGCTTGAATATCATGCGAAACACACGATTTCGCTTCAAATTCGTGCGAAATAGCGTTTTTAAACAAACGATTTAGCTTCAAATTGATGCGAAATGAACAATTTAGCTTCAGATTCATGCGAAATACACGAATCAGCTTTAAATCAACGCGAAACATACGATTTAGCTCCAAAATAATGCGAAACACAATATTTCGCTTCAAATTCGTGCGAAATAGCGGTTTTTAACAAACGATTTAGCTTCAAATTGATGCGATATGAACAATTTAGCTTCAGATTCATGCGAAATACACGAATCAGCTTTAAACCAACGCGAAACATACGATTCAGCTCCAATATAATGCGAAACACACGATTTCGCTTCAAATTCGTGCGAAATAGCGATTTTAAACAAACGATTTAGCATCAAATTGATGCGAAATGAACAATTTAGCTTCAGATTTACGCGAAATACACGAATCAGCTTCACATTCACGCGAAACATACGATTTAGCATCAATATGATGCGATATACACGATTTCGCTTCAAATTCGTGCGAAATAGCGTTTTTAATCAAACGATTTAGCTTCAAATTGATGCGAAATGAACAGTTTAGCTTCAGATTCATGCGAAATACACGAATTAGCTTTAAATCAACGCGAAACATACGATTTAGCTTCAATATCATGCGAAACACTCGATTTAGCTTCAAATTCGTGCGAAATAGCGATGTTAAACAAAAGATTTAGATTCAAATTTATGCGAAATGAACAATTTAGCTTCAGATTCATGCGAAATACACGAATCAGCTTCAAATCAACGCGAAACATACGACTTAGCTTCAATATCATGCGAAACACACGATTTCGCTTCAAATTAGTGCGAAATAACGATTTTAAATAATTGATTTTGCTTCAAATTCATGCGAAATGAACAGTTTAGCTTCAGATTCATGCGAAATACACGAATCAGCTTTAAATCAAAGCGAAACATACGATTTAGCTTCAATATCATGCGAAACACACGATTTCGATTCAAATTCGTGCGAAATAACGATTTTAAATAATCGATTTCGCTACAAATTCATGCGAAATGAACAACTTAACTTCAGATTCATACGAAATACACGAATTAGCTTTAAATCAACGCGAAACATACGATTTAGCTCCAATATCATGCGAAACACACGATTTCGATAGAAATTCGTGCGAAATAGCGATTCTAAACAAACTATTTAGCTTCAAATATATGCGAAATGAACCATTTAGCTTCAGATTCACGCGAAATACATGAATCAGCTTCAAATTCACGCGAAACATACGATTTAGCTCCAATATCATACGAAACACAATATTTCGCTTCAAATTCGTGCGAAATAGCGGATTTTAACAAACGATTTAGCTTCAAATTGATGCGATATGAACAATTTAGCTTCAGATTCATGCGAAATACACGAATCAGCTTTAAATCAACGCGAAACATACGATTTAGCTTCAATATCATCAGAAACACTCGATTTAGCTTCAAATTCGTGCGAAATAGCGATTTTAAACAAACGATTTAGCTTCAAATTCATGCGAAGTGGACAATTTAGCTTCAGATTCATACGAAATACACGAATTAGCTTTAAATCAACGCGAAACATACGATTTAGCTTCAATATCATCCGAAACACTCGATTTAGCTTCAAATTCGTGCGAAATAGCGATTTTAAACAAACGATTTAGCTTCAAATTCATGCGAAGTGGACAATTTAGCTTCAGATTCATACGAAATACACGAATTAGCCATAAATCAACGCGAAACATACGATTCAGCTCCAATATCATGCGAAACACACGATTTCGCTTCAAATTCGTCCGAAATAGCGATTTTTAACAAACTATTTAGCTTCAAATCTATGCGAAATGAACAATTTAGTTTCGGATTCATGCGAAATACACGAATTAGCCATAAATCAACGCGAAACATACGATTTAGCTCCAATATCATGCGAAACACACGATTTCGCTTCAAATTCGTCCGAAATAGCGATTTTTAACAAACGATTTAGCTTCAAATCTATGCGAAATGAACAATTTAGTTTCGGATTCATGCGAAATACACGTATCAGCTTCAAATTCACACGAAACATACGATTTAGCTTGAATATCATGCGAAACACACGATTTCGCTTCAAATTCGTGCGAAATAGCGATTTTAAACAAACGATTTAGATTCAAATTCATGCGATATGAACAATTTAGCTTCAGATTCATGCGAAATACACGAATCAGCTTTAAATCAACGCGAAACATACGATTTAGCTCCAATATCATGCGATATACACGATTTCGCTTCGAATTCGTGCGAAATAGCGATTTTAAACAAACGATTTAGCTTCAAATTGATGCGAAAAGGACAATTTAGCTTCAGATTTATGCGAAATACACGAATTAGCTTTAAATCAACGCGAAACATACGATTTATCTTCAATGTCATGCGAAACACACGATTTCGCTTCAAATCCGTGCGAAATAACGATTTTAAATAATCGATTTCGCTTCAAATTCATGCGAAATGAACAATTTAACTTCAGATTCATACGAAATACACGAAATAGCTTTAAATCAACGCGAAACATACGATCTAGCTCCAATATCAGGCGATATACACGATTCCGTTTCAAATTCGTGCGAAATAGTGTTTTTAAATAATCGATTTCGCTTCAAATTCATGCGAAATGAACAATTTAACTTCAGATTCATACGAAATACACGAATTAGCTTTAAATCAACGCGAAACATACGATTTAGATTCAAAATCATGCGATATACACTATTTCGCTTCAAATTCGTGCGCAATAGCGTTTTTAAAGAAACGATTTAGCTTCAAATTGATGCGAAGTGAACAGTTTAGCTTCAGATTCATGCGAAATACACGAATTAGCTTTATATCAATGCGAAACATACGATTTAGCTTCAATATCATGCGAAACACTCGATTTAGCTTCAAATTCGTGCGCAATAACGATTTTAAACAAAAGATTTAGAATCAAATTTATGTGAAATGAACAATTTAGCTTCAGATTCATGCGAAATACACGTTTCAGCTTCAAATTCACGCGAAACATACGATTTAGCTTCAATATGATGCGATATACACGATTTCGCTTCGAATTCGTGCGAAATAGCGATTTTAAACAAACGATTTAGCTTCAAATTCATGCGAAATGAACAATTTAGCTTCAGATTCATGCGAAATACACGTTTCAGCTTCAAATTCACGCGAAACATACGATTTAGCTTGAATATCATGCGAAACACACGATTTCGCTTCAAATTCGTGCGAAATAGCGTTTTTAAACAAACGATTTAGCTTCAAATTGATGCGAAATGAACAATTTAGCTTCAGATTCATGCGAAATACACGAATCAGCTTTAAATCAACGCGAAACATACGATTTAGCTCCAAAATAATGCGAAACACAATATTTCGCTTCAAATTCGTGCGAAATAGCGGTTTTTAACAAACGATTTAGCTTCAAATTGATGCGATATGAACAATTTAGCTTCAGATTCATGCGAAATACACGAATCAGCTTTAAACCAACGCGAAACGTACGATTCAGCTCCAATATAATGCGAAACACACGATTTCGCTTCAAATTCGTGCGAAATAGCGATTTTAAACAAACGATTTAGCATCAAATTGATGCGAAATGAACAATTTAGCTTCAGATTTACGCGAAATACACGAATCAGCTTCACATTCACGCGAAACATACGATTTAGCATCAATATGATGCGA
>NW_027477945.1:0-47577 GCF_051020955.1 Megalopta genalis
ATGCGAAACAAATGATTTAACTTCAAATCAATGCGATGCATAAGGTTTAGCTTCAAATCCAAGCGAAACACATGATTTAGCATCAGATACTTGCGATATAACTGAAATAGCTTCAAATGCAGGGGAAACAAACGAGTTAGAATCAAATCCATGCAAAACACATGATTTAGCTTCAAATCAATGCGATGTAGAAGGTTTAGCTTCAAATCCAAACGAAACACATGATTTAGCTTCAAATCAATGCGACGTAGAAGGTTTGGATTCAAATCCATGCGAAACAAATGATTTAGCTTCAAACACTTGTGATGTATGTGATATAGCTGCAAATGCAGACGAATCAAACGGGATAGCTTCAAAATCCATGCGATACATACCATTTAGCTTCAAATCGATACGATGTATAAGGTTTAGCTTGAAATCCATGCGAAACAAATGATTTAGGTTCAAATCAATGCGATGTAGAAGGTTTACCTACAAATCCATGCGAAACAAATGATTTAGCATCAAATGATTGGGATATAAGTGATATAGCTTCAAATGCAGACGAATCAAACGAGTTAGCTTCAAAATCCATGCGACACACATCATTTACCTTTAAATCCATGCGAAGTAGAAGGCTTAGCTACAAATTCATGCGAAACAAATGATTTAGGTTCAGATACTTGCGATATAAGCGATATAGCTTCAAATGCAGGAGAAGCAAACGAGTTAGCATCAAATCCATGCAAAACACATGATTTAGCTTCAAATCAAAGCGATGTAGAAGGTATAGCTTCAAATCCAAGCGAAACACATGATTTAGCTTCAAATGAATGCGATATAGAAGGTTTAGGTTCAAATCCATGCGAAACAAATGATTTAGCTGCAAATCAATGCGACGTAGAAGATTTAGCTTCAAATCCAAGCGAAACATATGATTTAGCTTCACATACTTGCATAAGGGATATAGCTTCAAATGCAGTCGAAACAAACGAGTTAGCTTCTAGTCCATGCAAAACACATGATTTTTCTTCATATACTTGCGATATAAATTATATAGCTTCAAATGCAGACGAATCAAACGAGATAGCTTCAAAATCCATGCGATACACATCATTTAGCTTCAAATCGATGCGAAGTAGAAGGCTTTGCTTCAAATCCATGCGAAACAAATGATTTAGTTTCAGATACTTGCGAAATAAGTGATATAGCTTCAAATGAAAGGGAAACAAACGAGTTAGATTCAAATCCATGCAAGACACATGATTAAGCTTCGAATCAATGCTATGTAGATGGATTAGCTTCAAATCAATGCGACACAAATGATTTAGCTTCAGATACTTGCGATGGAAATGATATAGCATCAAATGCAGGCGAAACGAACGAGTTAGCTTCAAATCCATGCGAATCACATGATTTAGCTACAAATCAATGCGATGTAGAAGGTTTAGCTTCAAATTCATGCGAAACAAGTGATTTAGCATCAGATACTTGCGATATAACTGATATAGCTTCAAATACAGGGGAAACAAACGAGTTAGCATAAAATCCATGCAAAACACATGAATTAGCTTCAAACCAATGCGATGTGGAAGGTTTAGCTTCAAATCCATGCGAAACAAATGATTTAGCATCAGATACTTGGGATATAACTGATATTGCTTCAAATGCAGGGGAAACAAATGAGTTAGCATCAAATCCATGCAAAACACATGATTTAGCGTCAAATCAAAGCGATGTAGAAGGTATAGCTTCAAATCCAAGCGAAACACATGATTTAGCTTCAAATGAATGCGATATAGAAGGTTTAGGTTCAAATCCATGCGAAACAAATGATTTAGCTGCAAATCAATGCGACGTAGAAGATTTAGCTTCAAATCCAAGCGAAACATATGATTTAGCTTCACATACTTGCATAAGGGATATAGCTTCAAATGCAGTCGAAACAAACGAGTTAGCTTCTAGTCCATGCAAAACACATGATTCTTCTTCATATACTTGCGATATAAATTATATAGCTTCAAATGCAGACGAATCAAACGAGATAGCTTCAAAATCCATGCGATACACATCATTTAGCTTCAAATCGATGCGAAGTAGAAGGCTTTGCTTCAAATCCATGCGAAACAAATGATTTAGTTTCAGATACTTGCGAAATAAGTGATATAGCTTCAAATGAAAGGGAAACAAACGAGTTAGATTCAAATCCATGCAAGACACATGATTAAGCTTCGAATCAATGCTATGTAGATGGATTAGCTTCAAATCAATGCGACACAAATGATTTAGCTTCAGATACTTGCGATGGAAATGATATAGCATCAAATGCAGGCGAAACGAACGAGTTAGCTTCAAATCCATGCGAATCACATGATTTAGCTACAAATCAATGCGATGTAGAAGGTTTAGCTTCAAATTCATGCGAAACAAGTGATTTAGCATCAGATACTTGCGATATAACTGATATAGCTTCAAATACAGGGGAAACAAACGAGTTAGCATAAAATCCATGCAAAACACATGAATTAGCTTCAAACCAATGCGATGTGGAAGGTTTAGCTTCAAATCCATGCGAAACAAATGATTTAGCATCAGATACTTGGGATATAACTGATATTGCTTCAAATGCAGGGGAAACAAATGAGTTAGCATCAAATCCATGCAAAACACATGATTTAGCGTCAAATCAAAGCGATGTAGAAGGTATAGCTTCAAATCCAAGCGAAACACATGATTTAGCTTCAAATCAATGCGATGTAGAAGGTTTAGATTCAGATCCATGCGAAACAAATGATTTAGCTTCAAACACTTGTGATATAAGTGATATAGCTGCAAATGCAGACGAATCAATGGGATAGCTTCAAAATCCATGCGATACATATCATTTAGCTTCAAATCGATATGATGTAGAAGTATTAGCTTCAAATCCCTGCGAAACAAATGATTTAGCTTCAAACACTTGCGATATAAGTGATATAGCACCAAATGCAGGCAAAACGAACGAGTTAGCTTCAAATCCATGCGAAACACATGATTTAGCTGCAAATTAATGCGATGTAGAAGGTTTATCTTCAAATCCATGCGAAACAAATGATTTAGCTGCAAATCAATGCGACGTAGAAGATTTAGCTTCAAATCCAAGCGAAACATATGATTTAGCTTCACATACTTGCATAAGGGATATAGCTTCAAATGCAGTCGAAACAAACGAGTTAGCTTCTAGTCTATGCAAAACACATGATTTTTCTTCAAATACTTGCGATATAAATGATATAGCTTCAAATGCAGACGAATCAAACGAGATAGCTTCAAAATCCATGCGATACACATCATTTAGCTTCAAATCGATGCGAAGTAGAAGGCTTTGCTTCAAATCCATGCGAAACAAATGATTTAGCTTCAGATACTTGCGAAATAAGTGATATAGCTTCAAATGAAAGGGAAACAAATGAGTTAGATTCAAATCCATGCAAGACACATGATTAAGCTTCGAATCAATGCTATGTAGATGGATTAGCTTCAAATCAATGCGACACAAATGATTTAGCTTCAGATACTTGCGATGGAAATGATATAGCATCAAATGCAGGCGAAACGAACGAGTTAGCTTCAAATCCAAGCGAATCACATGATTTAGCTACAAATCAATGCGATGTAGAAGGTTTAGCTTCAAATTCATGCGAAACAAGTGATTTAGCATCAGATACTTACGATATAACTGATATAGCTTCAAATACAGGGGAAACAAACGAGTTAGCATAAAATCCATGCAAAACACATGAATTAGCTTCAAACCAATGCGATGTGGAAGGTTTAGCTTCAAATCCATGCGAAACAAATGATTTTGCATCAGATACTTGCGATATAACTGATATAGATTCAAATGCAGGGGAAACAAACGAGTTAGCATCAAATCCATGCAAAACACATGACTTATCTTCATATCAATACGATGTAGAAGGTTTAGCTTCAAATCCATGCGAAACAAATGATTCAGCTTGTGATACTTGCGATATAAGTGATATAACTTCAAATGCAGACGAAACAAACGTGCTAGCTTCAACTCCATACGAAACACATTATTTAGCTTCAAAACAATGCGATGTGGAAGGTTTAGCTTCAAACCAATGCGATGTGCAAGATTTAGCTTCAAACCAATGCGATGTGTAAGGTTTAGCTTCAAATCCATGCGACACAAATGACTTGCATCAGATACTTGCGATATAAGTGATATAGCTTCAAATGCAGGCGAAACAAACGAAGTAGCTTCAAATCCAAACGAAACACATGCTTTAGCTTCAAGTCAACGCGAAGTAGAAGGCTTAGCTTCAAATCCATGCGATATAAAAAGTTCAGCTTCTAATACTTGTGATATACATGATTTAGCTTCAACTGCTTACGAAACAAACGTGTTAGCTTCAAATCCAAGCGAAACACATTACTTATCTTCAAATCAATGCGAAGTAGAAGGCTTAGCTTCAAATCCGCGCGAAACAAATGATTCAGGTTCAAATACTTGCGATATAAGTGATATAGCTTCAAATGCAGGAGAATCAAACGAGTTAGCTCCAAATCCATGCGGAACACATGTTTTAGATTCAAATCAATGCGAACTAGAAGGCTTGGCTTCAAATCCATGCGAAACAAATGGTTTGGTTTCAAATACTTGCGATAGACATGAATCAGCTGTAACTGTCTGCGAAACAAGCGAGCTAGCTTCAAATCCTAGCGAAACGCATGATTTAGCTTCAAATCCATGCAAAACACATGATTTAGCTTTAAATCAATGCGAAGTAGAAGGCTTACCTTCAAATCCATGCGAAACAAATGGTTTAGCTTCAAATACTTGCGATATAAATGAAACAGCTTCAAATCCTGCGAAACAAACGATTTATCTTCAAATCCATGCGAAACAAATGATTTAACTTCAAATCAATGCGATGCATAAGGTTTAGCTTCAAATCCAAGCGAAACACATGATTTAGCATCAGATACTTGCGATATAACTGAAATAGCTTCAAATGCAGGGGAAACAAACGAGTTAGAATCAAATCCATGCAAAACACATGATTTAGCTTCAAATCAATGCGATGTAGAAGGTTTAGCTTCAAATCCAAACGAAACACATGATTTAGCTTCAAATCAATGCGACGTAGAAGGTTTGGATTCAAATCCATGCGAAACAAATGATTTAGCTTCAAACACTTGTGATGTATGTGATATAGCTGCAAATGCAGACGAATCAAACGGGATAGCTTCAAAATCCATGCGATACATACCATTTAGCTTCAAATCGATACGATGTATAAGGTTTAGCTTGAAATCCATGCGAAACAAATGATTTAGGTTCAAATCAATGCGATGTAGAAGGTTTACCTACAAATCCATGCGAAACAAATGATTTAGCATCAAATGATTGGGATATAAGTGATATAGCTTCAAATGCAGACGAATCAAACGAGTTAGCTTCAAAATCCATGCGACACACATCATTTACCTTTAAATCCATGCGAAGTAGAAGGCTTAGCTACAAATTCATGCGAAACAAATGATTTAGGTTCAGATACTTGCGATATAAGCGATATAGCTTCAAATGCAGGAGAAGCAAACGAGTTAGCATCAAATCCATGCAAAGCGCATGATTTAGCTTCAAATCAAAGCGATGTAGGAGGTATAGCTTCAAATCCAAGCGAAACACATGATTTAGCTTCAAATCAATGCGATGTAGAAGGTTTAGATTCAAATCCATGCGAAACAAATGATTTAGCTTCAAACACTTGTGATATAAGTGATATAGCTGCAAATGTAGACGAATCAAACGGGATAGCTTCAAAATCCATGCGATACATATCATTTAGCTTCAAATCGATACGATGTAGAAGGTTTAGCTACAAATCCATGCGAAACAAATGATTTAGGTTCAGATGCTTGCGATGTAATTGATGTAGCATCAAATGCAGACGAATCAAACGAGTTAGCTTCAAAATCCATGCGGAACACATCATTTAGCTTTAAATCCACGTGAAGTAGAAGGCTTAGCTTCAAATCCAAGCGAAATGAATGATTTAGGTTCAGATACTTGCAATATAAGTGATGTAGTTTCAAATGCAGGAGAAACAAACGAGTTAGCATCAAATCCATGCAAAACAAATGATTTAGCTTCAAATCAATGCGATGTAGAAGGTTTAGCTTCAAATCCATGCGAAACAAATGATTTACTTTCAAATACTTGCGGTATAAATGAAACAGCTTCAAATGCAGGGGAAAGAAACGAGTTAGCTTCAAATCCATGCGAAACACATGATTTAGCTAAAAATCCATGCAAAACACATGATTTAGCTTCAAATCAATGCGAAGTAGAAGGATTATCTTCAAATCCATGCGAAACAAAAGATTCAGCTTCAGATACTTGCGATATAAGTGATATAAATTCAAATGCAGACGAAACAAACGAGCTAGCTTCAACTCCATACGAAACACATTATTTAGCTTCAAAACAATGCGATGTGGAAGGTTTAGTTTCAAACCAATGCGATGTGCAAAATTTAGCTTCAAACCAATGCGATATGTTAGGTTTAGCTTCAAATCCATGCGACACAAATGACTTGCATCAGATACTTACGATATAAGTGATATAGCTTCAAATGCAGGCGAAACAAACGAAATAGCTTCAAATCCAAACGAAACACATGCTTTGACTTGAAATCAACGCGAAGTAGAAGGCTTGGCTTCAAATCCATGCGAAACACATGATTTAGCATCAGATACTTGCGATATAACTGAAATAGCTTCAAATGCAGGGGAAACAAACGAGTTAGCATCAAATCCAAGCAAAACACATGATTTAGCTTCAAATCAAAGCGATGTAGAAGGTATAGCTTCAAATCCATGCGAAACAAATGATTTAACTTCAAATCAATGCGATGTAGAAGGTTTAGCTTCAAATCTAAGCGAAAAACATTATTTAGCATCAGATACTTGCGATATAACTGAAATAGCTTCAAATGCAGACGAAACAAACCAGTTAGCTTCAATTCCATGCGAAACACATGATTTAGCTTCAACTCAATTCGAAGTAGAAGGATTATCTTCAAATCCATGCCAAACAAATGGTTTAGCTACTAATACTTGTGACATACGTTATTTAGATTCAACTGCATGCGCAACAAACGAATTAGCATCAAATCACTGCGAAACACATGATTTAGCAGCAAATCAATGCGATGTAGAAGGTTTAGCTTCAAATCCATGCGAAACAAATGATTTAGCTTCAGATACTTGCGATATAAGTGATATAGCATCAAATGCAGGGGAAACTAGCGAGTTAGCTTCAAATACATGCGAATCGCGTGATTTAGATGCAAATCGATGCGATGTGGAAGTTTAGCTTCAAATCCATGCGAAACAAATGATTTAGCTTCAAAAACTTGGGATATAAGTGATTTAGCTGCAAATGCAGACGAAGCAAACGGGGTAGGTTCAAAATACATGCGATACATATCATTTAGCTTCAAATCGATACGAAGTAGAAGGCTTAGCTTCAAATCCATGCGAAACAAATGATTTAGCACCAAACACTTGGGATATAAGTGATATAGCTTCAAATGCAGACGAATCAAACGAGTTAGCTTCAAAATCCATGCGATACACATCATTTAGCATTAAATCCATGCGAAGTAAAAGGCTTAGCTTCAAATCCATGCGAAACAATTGATTTAGCTTCAGATACTTGCGATATAAGTGATATAGCATCAAATGCAGGCGAAACGAACGAGTTAGCTGCAAATCCATGCGAGACACATGATTTAGCTGCAAATCAATGCGATGTTGAAGGTTTAGCTTCAAATCCATGCGAAACAAATGATTTAGCTTCAGATACTAGCGATATATGTGATATTGCTTCAAGTGCAGACGAAACAAGCGAGTTGGCTTCAAATCTATGCAGAACACATGGCTTAGCTTAAAATTAATGCGATTTAGAAGGTTTAGCTTCAAATCCATGCGAAACAAATGATTGAGCTGCAACCACTTGGGATATAGGTGATATAGCTTCAGCTGCAGACGAATCAAACGAGTTAGCTTCAAGTCCATGCGATTCACATCATTTACATTCAAATCGATGCGAAGTAGAAAGCTTAGCTTCAAATCCATGCGAAACAAATGATTTAGCTTCAGATACCAGCGGTATAAGTGATATAGCTTCAAATGCTGGCGAAACAAGTTTCCTTCAACTCCATGCGACACAAATGATTTAGCATCAGATACATGCGATATAAGTGATATAGCTTCAAATGCAGGCGAGACAAACGAGTTAGCTTCAAATCCATGCAAAACACATGATGAAGCTTCAAATCAATGCGATGTAGAAGGTTTAGCTTCAAATCCATGCGAAACAAATGATTCAGCTTCAAACACTTGGGATATGAGTGATATAGATTCAAATGCAGACGGAGAAAACGAGTTAGCCTCAAATCCGTGCAAAACGCATGACTTAGCTGCAAATCAATGCGATGTAGAAGGTTTACCTTCAAATCCATGCGAAACAAATGATTTAGCATCAAACACATGGGATTTAAGTGATATAGCTTCAAATGAAGACGAAACGAACGAGTTAGCTTCAGATCCATGCAAAGCACATGATTAAGCTGCAAATCGATGCGATGTAGAAGGTTTAGCTTCAAATCCATGCGAAAGAATTGATTTAGCTTCAGATACTTGCGATATAAGTGATGTAGCATCAAATGCAGACGAAACGAACGAGTTAGCTGCAAATCCATGCGAAACACATGATTTAGCTGCAAATCAATGCGATGTAGAAGGTTTAGCTTCAAATCCATGCGAAACAAATGATTTAGCATCAGATACTTGCGATGTAACTGATATAGCTTCAAATGCAGGGGAAACAAACGAGTTAGCATCATATCTATATGAAACACATGATTCAGCTTCAAATCAATGAGATGTAGAAGTTTTAGATTTCAAATCCGAGTGAAACACATGATTAAGCTTCAATACAATGCGATGTAGAAGGTTTAGCTTCAAATCCATGAGAAACAAATGATGTAGCTTCAGACACTTGGGATATAAGTGATATAGCTTCAAATGCAGACGAAATAAACGAGTTAGCTTCAAATCCATGCAAAACACATGATTTTTCTTGAAATACTTGCGATACAAGTGATATAGCTTCAAATGCAGACGAAACAATCGAGTTAGCTTCAAATCTATGCAATGTAGAATGTTTAGCATCAAATCCATGCGAAACAAATGATTTAGCATCAGATACTTGCGATGTAACTGATATAGCTTCAAATGCAGTGGAAACAAACGAGTTAGCATCAAATCTATACGAAACACATGATTTAGCTTCAAATCAATGCGATGTAGAAGGTTTAGCTTCAAAACCAAGTGAAACACATGATGAAGCTTCAAATCAATGCGATGTAGAAGGTTTAGCTTCAAATCCATACGAAACAAATGATTTAGCTTCAAACACTTGGGATATAAGTGATATTGCTTCGAATGCAGATGAATCAAACGAGTTAGCTTCAAAATCCATGCGATACACATGATTTAGCTTCTAATCAATGCGAAGTAGAAGGCTTATCTTCAAATCCATGCGAAACAAATGATTTAGGTTCAGATACTTGCGATATAAGTGATATAGCATCAAATGCAGACGAAACAAACGAGTTAGCTTCAAATCCTTTGCGAAACAAAGGATTTCGGTTCAGATTCTTGCGACATAAGTGATATAGCTTCAAATGCAAGGGAAACAAACGAGTTAGCTTCAAATCCATGCGAAACACATGATTGAATTGCAAATCAATGCGATGTAGAAGGTTTATCTTCAAATCCATGCGTAACAAATGATTTAGAACCAGATACTTGCGATATAGGTGATATAGCTTCAAATGCAGACGAATCAAACGAGTTAGCTTCAAAATCCATGCGGTTCACATCATTTAGATTCAAATCGATGCGAGGTAGAAGGCCTAGCTTCAAATCCATGCGAAACAAATGATTTAGCTTCAGATACTTGCGATATAAGTGATATAGCTTCAAATGCTGGCGAAACTAACGAGTTAGCTTCAAATCCATGCGAAACACATGATTTAGATTCAAATTCATGAGAAACACGTTGTTTAGTTTCAAATCCGTGCGAAACAAGTGATTTTGATTGAAATACTTGCGATATGAATGATATAGCTTCAAATGCAGGCGAAACAAAAGAGTTAGCTTCAAATCCATGCAAAACACATGATTAAGCTTCAAACCAATGCGATGTAGAAGGTTTAGCTTCAAATCCATGCGAAACAAATGATTTAGCTTCAAACAGTTGGGATATGAGTGATATAGATTCAAATGCAGACGAAACAAACGAGTTAGCTTCAAATCCGTGCGAAACGCATGACTTAGCTGCAAATCAATGCGATGTAGAAGGTTTAGCTTCAAATCCATGCGAAACAAATGATTTAGCATCAAACACATGGGATTTAAGTGACATAGCTTCAAATGCAGACGAAACAAACGAGTTAGCATCAAATCCAAGCAAAACACATGATTTAGCTTCAAATCAAAGCGATGTAGAAGGTATAGCTTCAAATCCATGCGAAACAAATGATTTAACTTCAAATCAATGCGATGTAGAAGGTTTAGCTTCAAATCTAAGCGAAAAACATTATTTAGCATCAGATACTTGCGATATAACTGAAATAGCTTCAAATGCAGACGAAACAAACCAGTTAGCTTCAATTCCATGCGAAACACATGATTTAGCTTCAACTCAATTCGAAGTAGAAGGATTATCTTCAAATCCATGCCAAACAAATGGTTTAGCTACTAATACTTGTGACATACGTTATTTAGATTCAACTGCATGCGCAACAAACGAATTAGCATCAAATCACTGCGAAACACATGATTTAGCAGCAAATCAATGCGATGTAGAAGGTTTAGCTTCAAATCCATGCGAAACAAATGATTTAGCTTCAGATACTTGCGATATAAGTGATATAGCATCAAATGCAGGGGAAACTAGCGAGTTAGCTTCAAATACATGCGAATCGCGTGATTTAGATGCAAATCGATGCGATGTGGAAGTTTAGCTTCAAATCCATGCGAAACAAATGATTTAGCTTCAAAAACTTGGGATATAAGTGATTTAGCTGCAAATGCAGACGAAGCAAACGGGGTAGGTTCAAAATACATGCGATACATATCATTTAGCTTCAAATCGATACGAAGTAGAAGGCTTAGCTTCAAATCCATGCGAAACAAATGATTTAGCACCAAACACTTGGGATATAAGTGATATAGCTTCAAATGCAGACGAATCAAACGAGTTAGCTTCAAAATCCATGCGATACACATCATTTAGCATTAAATCCATGCGAAGTAAAAGGCTTAGCTTCAAATCCATGCGAAACAATTGATTTAGCTTCAGATACTTGCGATATAAGTGATATAGCATCAAATGCAGGCGAAACGAACGAGTTAGCTGCAAATCCATGCGAGACACATGATTTAGCTGCAAATCAATGCGATGTTGAAGGTTTAGCTTCAAATCCATGCGAAACAAATGATTTAGCTTCAGATACTAGCGATATATGTGATATTGCTTCAAGTGCAGACGAAACAAGCGAGTTGGCTTCAAATCTATGCAGAACACATGGCTTAGCTTAAAATTAATGCGATTTAGAAGGTTTAGCTTCAAATCCATGCGAAACAAATGATTGAGCTGCAACCACTTGGGATATAGGTGATATAGCTTCAGCTGCAGACGAATCAAACGAGTTAGCTTCAAGTCCATGCGATTCACATCATTTACATTCAAATCGATGCGAAGTAGAAAGCTTAGCTTCAAATCCATGCGAAACAAATGATTTAGCTTCAGATACCAGCGGTATAAGTGATATAGCTTCAAATGCTGGCGAAACAAGTTTCCTTCAACTCCATGCGACACAAATGATTTAGCATCAGATACATGCGATATAAGTGATATAGCTTCAAATGCAGGCGAGACAAACGAGTTAGCTTCAAATCCATGCAAAACACATGATGAAGCTTCAAATCAATGCGATGTAGAAGGTTTAGCTTCAAATCCATGCGAAACAAATGATTCAGCTTCAAACACTTGGGATATGAGTGATATAGATTCAAATGCAGACGGAGAAAACGAGTTAGCCTCAAATCCGTGCAAAACGCATGACTTAGCTGCAAATCAATGCGATGTAGAAGGTTTACCTTCAAATCCATGCGAAACAAATGATTTAGCATCAAACACATGGGATTTAAGTGATATAGCTTCAAATGAAGACGAAACGAACGAGTTAGCTTCAGATCCATGCAAAGCACATGATTAAGCTGCAAATCGATGCGATGTAGAAGGTTTAGCTTCAAATCCATGCGAAAGAATTGATTTAGCTTCAGATACTTGCGATATAAGTGATGTAGCATCAAATGCAGACGAAACGAACGAGTTAGCTGCAAATCCATGCGAAACACATGATTTAGCTGCAAATCAATGCGATGTAGAAGGTTTAGCTTCAAATCCATGCGAAACAAATGATTTAGCATCAGATACTTGCGATGTAACTGATATAGCTTCAAATGCAGGGGAAACAAACGAGTTAGCATCATATCTATATGAAACACATGATTCAGCTTCAAATCAATGAGATGTAGAAGTTTTAGATTTCAAATCCGAGTGAAACACATGATTAAGCTTCAATACAATGCGATGTAGAAGGTTTAGCTTCAAATCCATGAGAAACAAATGATGTAGCTTCAGACACTTGGGATATAAGTGATATAGCTTCAAATGCAGACGAAATAAACGAGTTAGCTTCAAATCCATGCAAAACACATGATTTTTCTTGAAATACTTGCGATACAAGTGATATAGCTTCAAATGCAGACGAAACAATCGAGTTAGCTTCAAATCTATGCGATGTAGAATGTTTAGCATCAAATCCATGCGAAACAAATGATTTAGCATCAGATACTTGCGATGTAACTGATATAGCTTCAAATGCAGTGGAAACAAACGAGTTAGCATCAAATCTATACGAAACACATGATTTAGCTTCAAATCAATGCGATGTAGAAGGTTTAGCTTCAAAACCAAGTGAAACACATGATGAAGCTTCAAATCAATGCGATGTAGAAGGTTTAGCTTCAAATCCATACGAAACAAATGATTTAGCTTCAAACACTTGGGATATAAGTGATATTGCTTCGAATGCAGATGAATCAAACGAGTTAGCTTCAAAATCCATGCGATACACATGATTTAGCTTCTAATCAATGCGAAGTAGAAGGCTTATCTTCAAATCCATGCGAAACAAATGATTTAGGTTCAGATACTTGCGATATAAGTGATATAGCATCAAATGCAGACGAAACAAACGAGTTAGCTTCAAATCCTTTGCGAAACAAAGGATTTCGGTTCAGATTCTTGCGACATAAGTGATATAGCTTCAAATGCAAGGGAAACAAACGAGTTAGCTTCAAATCCATGCGAAACACATGATTGAATTGCAAATCAATGCGATGTAGAAGGTTTATCTTCAAATCCATGCGTAACAAATGATTTAGAACCAGATACTTGCGATATAGGTGATATAGCTTCAAATGCAGACGAATCAAACGAGTTAGCTTCAAAATCCATGCGGTTCACATCATTTAGATTCAAATCGATGCGAGGTAGAAGGCCTAGCTTCAAATCCATGCGAAACAAATGATTTAGCTTCAGATACTTGCGATATAAGTGATATAGTTTCAAATGCTGGCGAAACTAACGAGTTAGCTTCAAATCCATGCGAAACACATGATTTAGATTCAAATTCATGAGAAACACGTTGTTTAGTTTCAAATCCGTGCGAAACAAGTGATTTTGATTGAAATACTTGCGATATGAATGATATAGCTTCAAATGCAGGCGAAACAAAAGAGTTAGCTTCAAATCCATGCAAAACACATGATTAAGCTTCAAACCAATGCGATGTAGAAGGTTTAGCTTCAAATCCATGCGAAACAAATGATTTAGCTTCAAACAGTTGGGATATGAGTGATATAGATTCAAATGCAGACGAAACAAACGAGTTAGCTTCAAATCCGTGCGAAACGCATGACTTAGCTGCAAAACAATGCGATGTAGAAGGTTTAGCTTCAAATCCATGCGAAACAAATGATTTAGCATCAAACACATGGGATTTAAGTGACATAGCTTCAAATGCAGACGAAACAAACGAGTTAACTTCAGATTCATGCGAAGCACATGATTTAGCTGCAAATCGATGCGATGTAGAAAGTTTAGCTTCAAATCCATGCGAAACAAATGATTTAGCCCCTGATACTTGCGATATATATGAAATAGCTTCAAATGCAGGGGAGACAAACGAATTAGCATCAAAATCCATGCGATACACATTATTTAGCTTTAAATCCATGCGAAGTAGAAGGCGTAGCTTCAAATCCATGCGAAACAAATGATTTAGGTTCAGATACTTGGGATACAAGTGATATAGCTGCAAATGCAGACTAATCAGACGAGTTAGCTTCAAATCCATGCAAAACACATGATTGAGCTCCAAATCAATGCTATGTAGAAGGTTTAGCTTCAAATCCATGCGACACAAATGATTTAGCTTCAGCTACTTGCGACATAAGCGATATAGCATGAAATGCAGGCGTAACGAACGAGTGAGCTTCAAATCCATGCGAAACACATGATTTAGCTGCAAATCAATCCAATGAAGAAGGTTTAGCTTCAAATACATGCGACACAAATGATTGAGCTTCAAACACTTGGGATATAGGTGATATATCTTCAGCTGCATGCGAAACAAACGAATTAGCTTCAAGTCCATGCGAAATTAATGATTTAGCTTCAAATCAATGCGATGTAGAAGGTTTAGCTTCAAATCCATGGGACACAAATGATTTGGCTTCAAATCCTTGCGGTATAAATTATATAGTTTCAAATGCAGACGAAACAAACGAGTTAGCTACAAATCCATGCAAAACACATGATTAAGCTTCAAATCAATGCTACGTAGAAGGTTTAGCTTCAAATCCATGCGGCTCAAATGATTTAGCTTCAGATACTTGCGATATAAGTGATATAGCTTCAAAGGCAGACTAAACAAACGAGTTAGCTTAATATCAAAGCGAAACACGCGAATTAGCTTCAAATCAATGCGATGTAGAAGGTTTAGCTTCAAATTCAAGCGAAACTCATGATTAAGCTCCAAATCAATGCGATGTAGAAGGTTTAGCTCCAAATCCATGGGACACAAATGATTTAGCTTCAGATACTTGCGATATAAGTGATATAGCTCTAAGTGCTGATGAAACAAACGAGTTAACTTCAAATCCAAGCGTAACACATGACATAGCTGCAAATCAATGCGATGTAGAAGGTTTAGCTTCAAATTCATGCGATCAAATGATTTAGCATAAGATACTTGCGATATAAGTGATGTAGCTTCAAATGCAGGGAAAACATTCGAGTTAGCTTCAAATCCATGCAAAACACATGATTTTCCTTCAAATACTTGCGGTATAAGTGATATAGCTTCAATTGCACACGAAACAAACGAGTTAGCTTCAAATCCATGCGAAACAAATGATTTAGATTCAGATACTTGCGATATAAGTGATATAGCTTCAAATGCAGACTAAACAAACGAGTTAGCTTCATATCCAAGCGAAACACATGGTTTAGCTTCAAATCAATCCGATGTAGAAGGTTTAGATTCAAATCCATGCGAAATAATTGATTTAACATCAAACACTTGGGATATGAGTGATATAGCTGCAAATGCAGACGAAACAAACGAGTTAACTTCAAATCCATGCAAAACACATGATTAAGCTTCAAATCAATGCGATGTAGAAAGTTTAGCTTCAAATCCAAGCGTAACACATGATTTAGCTTCAAATCAATCCGATATAGAAGGTTTAGCTTCAAATCCATGCGACACAAATGATTTAGCTTCAGATACTTGCGATATAAGTGATGTAGCTTCAAATGCGGAGAAAACATACGAGTTAGCATCAAATCTAAGAAAAACACATGATTTTCCTTCAAATACTTGCGGTATAAGTGATATAGCTTCAAATGCAGACGAATCAAACGAGTTAGCTTCAAAATCCATGCGATACACATAATTAAGCTTCAAATCAATGCTATGTAGAAGGTTTAGCATCAAATCCATGCGACACAAACGATTTAGCATCAGATACTTGCGATATAAGTGATATAGCTTCAAAAGCAGACGAAACAAACGAGTTAGCTTCATATCCAAGCGAAACACATGATTTAGCTTCAAATCTATGCGATGTAGAAGGTTTAGCTTCAAATCCATGCGACACAAATGATTGAGCTTCCAATACTTGGGTTATGGGTGATAAAGCTTCAGCTGCATGCGAAACAAACGAGCTAGTTTCAAGTCCATGCGAAACACATCATTCAGCTGCAAATCAATGCGATGGAGAAGGTTTAGCTTCAAATCCATGGGATACATATTATTTAGCTTCAAACGCTTGGGATATGAGTGATATAGCTTCAAATGCAGACGAATCAAACGAGTTAGTTTCAAATACATGCAAAACACATGATTAAGCTTCAAATCAATGCGATGTAGAAGGTTTTGCTTCAAATCCATGCGACACAAATGATTTAGCTTCAGATACTTGCGATATAAGTGATATAGCTTCTAATGCAGACGAAACAAACGAGTTATCTTCAAATACAAGCGAAACACATGATTTAGATTCAAATCAATGCGATGTAGAAGGTTTAGCTTCAAATTCAAGCGAAACTCATGATTTAGCTTCAAATCAATGCGATGTAGAAGGTTTAGCTTCAAATCCATGCGAAACAAATGATTTAGCTTCAAACTCTTGGGATATAAGTGATATAGCTTCAAATTCAGTCGAAACAAACGAGATAGCTTCAAATTCATGCAAAACACATGATTAAGCTTCAAATCAACGCGATGGAGAATGTTTAGCTTCAAATCCATGCGACACAAATGGTTTAGCTTCAGATACACGTGATAAACATGATTTAGCTTCAACTGCATGCGAAACAAACGAGTTAGCTTCAAATCCATGCGAAATACATGATTTAGCTTCAAATCAATGCGATGTAGACGGTTAAACTTCAAATCTATACGAAACAAATGATTTAGTTTCAGATACTTGCGATATAAGTGATATAGCATCAAATGGAAGCGAATCGACCGAGTTAGCTTCAAATCCATGCGAAACACATGATTTAGCTGCAAATCAATGCGATATAGAAGGTATAGCATCAAATCCAAGCGAAACACATGATTTAGCTTCAAATCAATGCGATGTAGAAGGTTAAACATCAAATCTATACGAAACAAATGATTTAGCTTCAGATACTTGCGATATAAGTGATATAGCATCAAATGCAGGCAAAACGACCGAGTTAGCTTCAAATCCATGCGAAACACATGATTTAGCTGCAAATCAATGCGATGTAGAGGGTTTAGCTTCAAATCCATGCGAAACAAATGATTTAGCATCAGATACTTGCGATATTACTGATATAATTTCAAATGCAGGGGGAACAAACGAGTTAGCATCAAATCCATGCAGAACACATGATTTAGCTTCAAATCAATGCGATGTAGAAGGTTAAACTTCAAATATATACGAAACAAATGATTTAGCTTCAGATACTTGCGATATAATTGATATAGCATCAAATGCAGGCAAAACGACCGAGTTAGCTTCAAATCCATGCGAAACACATGATTTAGCTGCAAATCAATGCGATGTAGAAGGTTTAGCTTCAAATCCATGCGAAACAAATGATTTAGCTTCAGATACTTGCGATATAAGTGATATAGCTTCAAAGGCAGACTAAACAAACGAGTTAGCTTAATATCAAAGCGAAACACGCGAATTAGCTTCAAATCAATGCGATGTAGAAGGTTTAGCTTCAAATTCAAGCGAAACTCATGATTAAGCTCCAAATCAATGCGATGTAGAAGGTTTAGCTCCAAATCCATGGGACACAAATGATTTAGCTTCAGATACTTGCGATATAAGTGATATAGCTCTAAGTGCTGATGAAACAAACGAGTTAACTTCAAATCCAAGCGTAACACATGACATAGCTGCAAATCAATGCGATGTAGAAGGTTTAGCTTCAAATTCATGCGAAACAAATGATTTAGCATAAGATACTTGCGATATAAGTGATGTAGCTTCAAATGCAGGGAAAACATTCGAGTTAGCTTCAAATCCATGCAAAACACATGATTTTCCTTCAAATACTTGCGGTATAAGTGATATAGCTTCAATTGCACACGAAACAAACGAGTTAGCTTCAAATCCATGCGAAACAAATGATTTAGATTCAGATACTTGCGATATAAGTGATATAGCTTCAAATGCAGACTAAACAAACGAGTTAGCTTCATATCCAAGCGAAACACATGGTTTAGCTTCAAATCAATCCGATGTAGAAGGTTTAGATTCAAATCCATGCGAAATAATTGATTTAACATCAAACACTTGGGATATGAGTGATATAGCTGCAAATGCAGACGAAACAAACGAGTTAACTTCAAATCCATGCAAAACACATGATTAAGCTTCAAATCAATGCGATGTAGAAAGTTTAGCTTCAAATCCAAGCGTAACACATGATTTAGCTTCAAATCAATCCGATATAGAAGGTTTAGCTTCAAATCCATGCGACACAAATGATTTAGCTTCAGATACTTGCGATATAAGTGATGTAGCTTCAAATGCGGAGAAAACATACGAGTTAGCATCAAATCTAAGAAAAACACATGATTTTCCTTCAAATACTTGCGGTATAAGTGATATAGCTTCAAATGCAGACGAATCAAACGAGTTAGCTTCAAAATCCATGCGATACACATAATTAAGCTTCAAATCAATGCTATGTAGAAGGTTTAGCATCAAATCCATGCGACACAAACGATTTAGCATCAGATACTTGCGATATAAGTGATATAGCTTCAAAAGCAGACGAAACAAACGAGTTAGCTTCATATCCAAGCGAAACACATGATTTAGCTTCAAATCTATGCGATGTAGAAGGTTTAGCTTCAAATCCATGCGACACAAATGATTGAGCTTCCAATACTTGGGTTATGGGTGATAAAGCTTCAGCTGCATGCGAAACAAACGAGCTAGTTTCAAGTCCATGCGAAACACATCATTCAGCTGCAAATCAATGCGATGGAGAAGGTTTAGCTTCAAATCCATGGGATACATATTATTTAGCTTCAAACGCTTGGGATATGAGTGATATAGCTTCAAATGCAGACGAATCAATCGAGTTAGTTTCAAATACATGCAAAACACATGATTAAGCTTCAAATCAATGCGATGTAGAAGGTTTTGCTTCAAATCCATGCGACACAAATGATTTAGCTTCAGATACTTGCGATATAAGTGATATAGCTTCTAATGCAGACGAAACAAACGAGTTATCTTCAAATACAAGCGAAACACATGATTTAGATTCAAATCAATGCGATGTAGAAGGTTTAGCTTCAAATTCAAGCGAAACTCATGATTTAGCTTCAAATCAATGCGATGTAGAAGGTTTAGCTTCAAATCCATGCGAAACAAATGATTTAGCTTCAAACTCTTGGGATATAAGTGATATAGCTTCAAATTCAGTCGAAACAAACGAGATAGCTTCAAATTCATGCAAAACACATGATTAAGCTTCAAATCAACGCGATGGAGAATGTTTAGCTTCAAATCCATGCGACACAAATGGTTTAGCTTCAGATACACGTGATAAACATGATTTAGCTTCAACTGCATGCGAAACAAACGAGTTAGCTTCAAATCCATGCGAAATACATGATTTAGCTTCAAATCAATGCGATGTAGACGGTTAAACTTCAAATCTATACGAAACAAATGATTTAGTTTCAGATACTTGCGATATAAGTGATATAGCATCAAATGGAAGCGAATCGACCGAGTTAGCTTCAAATCCATGCGAAACACATGATTTAGCTGCAAATCAATGCGATATAGAAGGTATAGCATCAAATCCAAGCGAAACACATGATTTAGCTTCAAATCAATGCGATGTAGAAGGTTAAACATCAAATCTATACGAAACAAATGATTTAGCTTCAGATACTTGCGATATAAGTGATATAGCATCAAATGCAGGCAAAACGACCGAGTTAGCTTCAAATCCATGCGAAACACATGATTTAGCTGCAAATCAATGCGATGTAGAGGGTTTAGCTTCAAATCCATGCGAAACAAATGATTTAGCATCAGATACTTGCGATATTACTGATATAATTTCAAATGCAGGGGGAACAAACGAGTTAGCATCAAATCCATGCAGAACACATGATTTAGCTTCAAATCAATGCGATGTAGAAGGTTAAACTTCAAATATATACGAAACAAATGATTTAGCTTCAGATACTTGCGATATAATTGATATAGCATCAAATGCAGGCAAAACGACCGAGTTAGCTTCAAATCCATGCGAAACACATGATTTAGCTGCAAATCAATGCGATGTAGAAGGTTTAGCTTCAAATCCATGCGAAACAAATGATTTAGCATCAGATAATTGCGATATAACTGATATAGCTTCAAATGCAGACGAATCAAACGTGTTAGCTTCAAAATCCATGCGATAGACATAATTTAGCTTTAAATCCATGCGAAGTAGAAGGCTTAGCTTCATATCCATGCGATCAAATGATTTAGGTTCAGATACTTGCGATATATTGATATTGCTTCAAATGCAGGCGAAACTAACGAGTTATCTTCAAATCCATGCGAAAGACATGACTTAGCTTCAAATCAATGCAATGTAGAAGGTTAAACTTCAAATCTATACGAAACAAATGATTTAGCTTCAGATACTTGCGATATAAGTGATATAGCATCAAATGCAGGCGAAACGACCGAGTTAGCTTCAAATCCATGCGAAACACTTGATTTAGCTGCAAATCAATGCGATGTAGAGGGTTTAGCTTCAAATCCATGCGAAACAAATTATTTGGCTTTAAATCCATGCGAAGTAGAAGGCTTAGCTTCAAATCCATGCGAAACAAATGATTTAGCATCAGATACTTGCGATATAAATGATATAATTTCAAATGCAGGGGAAACAGACGAGTTAGCATCAAATCCATGCAAATCACATGATTTAGCTGCAAATCAATGCGATGTAGATGGTTTAGCTTCAAATCCATGCGAAACAAATGATTTAGCATCAGATATTTGCGATATAACTGATATAGCTTCAAATGCAGTGGAAACGAACGAGTTAGCATCAAACCCATGCAAAACACATGATTTAGCTGCAAATCAATGCGATGTAAAAGGTTTAGCTTCAAATCCCTGCGAAACACATGATTTGGCCTCAGATACTTGCGATATAACTGATATACCTTCAAATGCAGGGGAAACAAACGAGTTAGCATCAAATCCATGCGAAATACATGATTTAGCTTCAAATCAATGCGATGTAGATGGTTTAGCTTCAAATACTAGCGAAACACATGGTTTGGCATCAGATACTTGCGATATAACTGAAATAGCTTCAAATGCAGGGGAAACAAACGAATGAGCATCAAATCCATGCAAAACACATGATTTAGGTTCAGATCAAAGCGATGTAGAAGGTATAGTTTCAAATCCAAGCGAAACACATGATTTAGCTTCAAATCAATGCGATGTAGAAGGTTTAGCTTCAAATTCATGCGAAACAATTGATTTAACATCAGATACTGGCGATATAACTGATATAGCTTCAAATGCAGGGGAAACAAACGAGTTAGCTTCAAATCCATGCGAAATACATGATTTAGCTTCAAATCAATGCGATGTAGAAGGTTAAACTTCAAATCTATACGAAACAAATGATTTAGTTTCAGATACTTGCGATATAAGTGATATAGCATCAAATGCAGGCGAATCGACCGAGTTAGCTTCAAATCCATGCGAAACACATGATTTAGCTGCAAATCAATGCGATATAGAAGGTATAGCATCAAATCCAAGCGAAACACATGATTTAGATTCAAATCAATGCGATGTAGAAGGTTAAACATCAAATCTATACGAAACAAATGATTTAGCTTCAGATACTTGCGATATAAGTGATATAGCATCAAATGCAGGCGAAACGACCGAGTTAGCTTCAAATCCATGCGAAGCACATGATTTAGCTGCAAATCAATGCGATGTAGAGGGTTTAGCTTCAAATCCATGCGAAACAAATGATTTAGCATCAGATACTTGCGATATTACTGATATAATTTCAAATGCAGGGGGAACAAACGAGTTAGCATCAAATCCATGCAAATCACATGATTTAGCTG
This sequence comes from Megalopta genalis, assembly GCF_051020955.1. Classification (NCBI taxonomy): domain Eukaryota; kingdom Metazoa; phylum Arthropoda; class Insecta; order Hymenoptera; family Halictidae; genus Megalopta; species Megalopta genalis. Next base: position 22,374 of record NW_027477945.1, read on the forward strand.
CCAATCAATGCGATGTAGATAGTTTAGCTTCAAATCCATGCGAAACAAATGATTTAGCATCAGATACTTGCGATATAACTGATATAGCTTCAAATGCAGGGGAAACAAACGAGTTAGCATCAAAACCATGCAAAACACATGATTTAGCTGCAAATCAATGCGATGTAGAGGGTTTAGCTTCAAATCCATGCGAAACAAATGATTTAGCTTTAAATCCATGCGAAGTAGAAGGCTTAGCTTCAAATCCATGCGAAACAAATGATTTAGCATCAGATACTTGCGATATAACTGATATAATTTCTAATGCAGGGGGAACAAACGAGTTAGCATCAATTCCATGCAAATCACATGATTTAGCTTCAAATCAAAGCGATGTAGAAGGTATATCTTCAAATCCAAACGAAACACATGATTTAGCTTCAAATCAATGCGATGTACAAGTTATAGATTCAAATCCAAGCGCAACACATGATTTAGCTGCAAATCAATGCGATGTAGAGGGTTTAGCTTCAAATCCATGCGAAACAAATGATTTAGCATCAGATACTTGCGATATTACTGATATAATTTCAAATGCAGGGGGAACAAACGAGTTAGCATCAAATCCATGCAAATCACATGATTTAGCTGCAAATCAATGCGATGTAGATAGTTTAGCTTCAAATCCATGCGAAACAAATGATTTAGCATCAGATACTTGCGATATAAGTGATATAGCATCAAATGCAGGCGAAACGACCGAGTTAGCTTCAAATCCATGCGAAACACATGATTTAGCTGCAAATCAATACGATGTAGAAGGTTTAGCTTAAAATCCATGCGAAACAAATGATTTAGCTTTAAATCCATGCGAAGTAGAAGGCTTAGCTTCAAATCCATGCGAAACTAATGATTTAGCATCAGATACTTGCGATATAACTGATATAGTTTCAAATGCAGGGGGAACAAACGAGTTAGCTTCAAGTCCATGCGAAACACATGATTTAGCTGCAAATCAGTGCCATGTAGAAGGTTTAGCTTCAAATCCATGCGAAACAAATGATTTAGCATCAGATACTTGCGATATAACTGATATATTATCAAATGCAGGGGGAACAAACGAGTTAGCATCAAATCCATGCAAAACACATGATTTAGTTTCAAATCAATGCGATGTAGAAGGCTTAGCTTCAAATCCATGCGAAACAAATGATTTAGGTTCAGATACTTGCGATATATTGATATAGCTTCAAATGCGGGCGAATCAAACGAGTTAGCTTCAAATCCAAGCGAAGTACTTGATTTAGCTACAATTCAATGCGATGTAGATGCTTTAGCTTCAAATCCATGCGACACAAATGATTTAGCTTCAAATACTTGCGATATAAGTGATATAGCATCAAATGCAGGCGAAACGAACGAGTTAGATTCAAATCCATGCGAAACACATGATTTAGCTGCAAATCAATGCGATGTAGAAGGTTTAGCTTCAAATCCATGCGAAACAAATGATTAAGCTTCAAATCAATGCGATGTAGAAGGTTTAGCTTCAAATTCATGCGAAACAAACGAATTAGCTTCAAATCCATGCAAAACACATGATTAAGCTTCAAGTCAATGCTATGTGGAAGGTTTAGCTTCAAATCCATGCGACACAAATGATTTAGCTTCAAATCAATGCGAAGTAGAAGGTTTCGCTTCAAAACCATGCGAAACAAACGATTTAGCTGCAAATCAATGCGATGTAAAAGGTTTAGCTTCAAATCCAAGCGAAACACATGATTTGGCATCACATACTTGCGATATAACTGAAATAGCTTCAAATGCAGGGGAGACAAACGAATGAGCATCAAATCCATGCCAAACACATGATTTAGCTTCAAATCAAAGCGATGTAGAAGGTATAGCTTCAAACCCAAGCGAAAAACATGATTTAGCTTGAAATCAATGCGATGTAGAAGGTTTAGCTTCAAATCCATGCGAAACAAATGATTTAGCTCCAAACACTTGCGATATAACTGAAATAGCTTCAAATGCAGGGGAAACAAACGAGTTAGCATCAATTCCATGCAAAACACATGATTTAGCTTCAAATCAAAGCGATGTAGAAGGTATATCTTCAAATCCAAACGAAACACATGATTTAGCTTCAAATCAATGCGATGTAGAAGGTATAGATTCAAATCCAAGCGCAACACATGATTTTGCTTCAAATCAATGCGATGTAGAAGGTTTAGCTTCAAATCCATGCGAAACAAATGATTTACCTACAAACACTTGGGATATAAGTGATATAGCAGGAAATGCAGACGAATCAAACGGGGAAGCTTCAAAATCCGTGCGATTCATATCATTTAACTTCAAATCGATACGAAGTAGAAGGCCTAGCTTCAAATCCATGCGAAACAAATGATTTAGGTTCAGATACTTGCGATACATTGATATTGCTTCAAATGCAGGCGAAACTAACGAGTTAGCTTCAAGTCCATGCGAAATACATGATTTAGCTTCAAATCGATGCGATGTAGAAGGTTAAACTTCATATCTATACGAAACAAATGATTTAGCTTCAGATACTTGCGATATAAGTGATATAGCATCAAATGCAGGCGAAACGAACGTGTTAGATTCAAATCCATGCGAAACACATGATTTAGCTGCAAATCAATGCGATGTAGAAGGTTTAGCTTCAAATCCATGCGAAACAAATGATTAAGCTTCAAATCAATGCGATGTAGAAGGTTTAGTTTCAAATTCATGCGAAACAAACGAATTAGCTTCAAATCCATGCAAAACACATGATTAAGCTTCAAGTCAGTGCTATGTGGAAGGTTTAGCTTCAAATCCATGCGACACAAATGATTTAGCTTCAAATCAATGCGAAGTAGAAGGTTTCGCTTCAAATCCATGCGAAACAAACGATTTAGCTGCAAATCAATGCGACGTACAAGATTTAGCTTCAAATCCATGCGAAACAAATGATTTAGCTACAAATCAATGCGATGTAGAAGGTTTAGCTTCAAATCCATGCGAAACAAATGATTTAGCATCAGATACTTGCGATATAACTGATATAGCTTCAAATGCAGCGGAAACAAACGAGTTAGCATCTAAACCATGCAAAACGCATGATTTAGCTGCAAATCAAAGCGATGTAGAAGGTATAGCTTCAAATCCAAGCGAAACACATGATTTAGCTGCAAATTATTGCGATGTAGAAGATTTAGCTTCAAATCCATGCGAAACAAATGATTTAGCATCAGATACTTGCGATATAACTGATATAGCTTCAAATGCAGGGGAAACAAACGAGTTAGCATAAAATCCAAACAAAACACATGATTTAGCTTCGAATCAATGTGATATGGAAGGTTTACCTTCAAATCCATGCGAAACAAATGATTTAGCTCCAAACACTTGCGATATAAGTGATATAGCATCAAATGCAGGGGAAACAAACGAGTTAGCATCAATTCCATGCGAAACACATGATTTAGCTGCAAATCAATGCGATGTAGAAGGTTTAGCTTCAAATCCAAACGAAACACATGATTTAGCTTCAAATCAATGCGATGTAGAAGGTATAGATTCAAATCCAAGCGCAACACATGATTTAGCTTCAAATCAATGCGATGAAGAAGGTTTAGCTTCAAATCCATGCGAGACAAATGATTTAGCATCAGATACTTGCGATATAACCGAAATAGCTTCAAATGCAGTGGAATCAAACGAGTAGCATCAATTCCATGCAAAACACATGACTTACCTTCAAATCAAAGCGATGTAGAAGGTATATCTTCAAATCCAAACGAAACACATGATTTAGCTTCAAATCAATGCGATGTAGAAGTTATAAATTCAAATCCAAGCGCAACACATGATTTAGCTTCAAATCAATGCGATGTAGAAGGTTTAGCTTCAAATTCATGCGAAACAAATGATTTACCTACAAACACTTGGGATATAAGTGTATAGCAGGAAATGCAGACGAATCAAACGGGGAAGCTCCAAAATCCATGCGATACATATCATTTAACTTCAAATCGATACGAAGTAGAAGGCTTAGCTTCAAATCCTTGCGAAACAAATGATATAGGTTCAGATACTTGCGATACATTGATATTGCTTCAAACGCAGGCGAAACTAACAAGTTAGCTTCAAATCCATGCGAAACACATGATTTAGCTTCAAACACTTGGGATATAAGTGATATAGCTTCAAATGCAGACGAAACAAACGAGTTAGCTTCAAAGCCAAGCGAATCACATGATTAGCTGTAAATCAATGCGATGTAGAAGGTTTAGCTTCAAATCCATGCGAGACAAATGATTTAGCATCAGATACTTGCGATATAACTGATATAGCTTCAAATGCATGGGAAACAAACGAGTTAGCATAAAATCCATGCAAAACACATGATTTAGCTTCAAATCATGCGATGTAGAAGGTTTAGCTTCAAATCCATGCGAAACAAATGATTTAGCTTCAAACACTTGTGATATAAGTGATATAGCTGCAAATGCAGACGAATCAAACGGGATAGCTTCAAAATCCATGCGATACATATCGTTTAGCTTCAAATCGATACGATGTAGAAGGTTTAGCTTCAAATCCATGCGAAACAAATGATTTAGCATTAGATACTTGCGATATAACTGATATAGCTTCAAATGCAGACGAATCAAACGAGTTAGCTTCAAAATCCATGCGATACACATCATTTCGCTTTAAATCCATGCGAAGTAGAAGGCTTAGCTTCAAATCCATGCGAAACAAATGATTAAGCTCAGATACTTGCGATACATTGATATTGCTTCAAATGCAGGCGAAACTAACGAGTTAGCTTCAAATCCATGCAAAGTACATGATTTAGCTTCAAATCAATGCGATGTAGAAGGTTAAACTTCAAATCTATACGAAACAAATGATTTTTGCTTCAGATACTTGCGATATAACTGATATAGCTTCAAATGCAGGCGAAACGAACGAGTTAGCTTCAAATCCATGCGAAACACATGATTTAGATGCAAATCAATGCCATGTAGAAGGTTTAGCTTCAAATCCATGCGAAACAAATGATTTAGCATCAGATACTTGCGATATAACTGATATAGCTTGAAATGCAGGGGAAACAAACGAGTTAGCTTCAAATCCATGCGAAACACATGATTTAGATGCAAATCAATGCGATGTAGAAGGTTTAGCTTCAAATCCATGCGAAGCAAATGATTTAGCATCAGATACTTGCGATATAACTGATATAGCTTCAAATGCAGGTGAAACAAACGAGTTAGCTCCAAATGCATGCGAAACAAATGATTTAGCTTCAAATCAATGCGGAGTAGATGGTTTAGCTTCAAATCCATGCGACACAAATGATTTAGCTTCAAATACTTGCGATATAAATGATATAGCTTCAAATGCAGACGAAACTAACGAGTTACCTTCAAATCCATGTGAAACACATGATTTAGCTTCAAATCAATGCGTTGTAGAAGGTTTAGCTTCAAATCCAACCGAAACAAATGATTTAGGTACAGATACTTGCGGTATAAGTGATATAGCTTCAAATGAGGCGAAACAAACGAGTTATTTTCAAATTCATGCGAAACATATGATTTAGCTTCAAATCAATGCGAAGTAGATGGTTTAGCTTCAAATCCATGCGAAACAAAAGATTGAGCTTCGAACACTTGGGATATAGGTGATACAGCTTCATATGCAGACGAAACAAACGACTTATATTCATATCCAAGCGAAACACACGATTTAGCTTCAAATGAATGCGATGTAGAAGTTTTAGCTTCAAATCCATGCAATACACAAGATTTAGCTTCAAAATCAATGCGATGTAGAAGGTTTAGCTTCAAATCAATGCGATGTAGAAGGTTTAGCTTCAAATCAATGCGACACACATGATTTTTCTCCAAATACTTGCGATACAAGTGATATAGCTCAAATGCAGGCGAAACAAGTAACCTTCAATTCCATGCGATACACGTGATTTAACTTCAAATCAATGCGAAGTAGAAGGCTTAGCTTCAAATCCATGCGGAACAAATGATTGAACTTCAAACACTTCGGATGTAGGTGATATAGCTTCAACTGCATGCGCAACAAACGAATTAGCTTCAAATCCATGCAAAACACATGATTTCGCTTCAAATCAAACCGATGTAGAAGCTATAGCTGCACATCCAAGCGAAACACATGATTTAACTTCAAATCAATGCGATGTAGAAGGTTTAGCTTCAAATCCATGCGAAACCAATGATTTAGCATCAGATACTGGCGATATAACTGATATAGCTTCAGATGCAGGGGAAACAAACGAGTTATCTTCAAATACATGCAAAACTCATGATTAAGCTTCAAATCAATGCTATGTGGAAGGTTTAGTTTCAAATCCATGCGACACAAATGATTTAGCTTCAAATCAATGCGAAGTAGAAGGCATCGCTTCAAATCCATGCGAAACAAATGATTTAGCTGCAAATCAATGCGACGTACAAGATTTAGCTTCAAATCCATGCGAAACAAATGATTTAGCATCAGATACTTGCGAAATAAGTGATACAGCTGCAAATGCAAGAGAAACAAACGAGGTAGCTTCAAATCCATGAGAAACACATGACTTGGCTCTAATCAATGCGATGTAGAAGGTTTACCTTCAAATCCATGCGAAACAAATGATTTAACATCAGATACTTGCGATATAACTGAAATAGCTCAAATGCAGGGGAATTAAACGAGTTAGCATCAAATCCATACAAAGCACAGGATTTAGTTTCAAATCAAAGCGATGTAGAAGGTATAGCTTCAAATCCAAGCGCAACACATGATTTAGCTTCAAATCAATGCGATGTAGAAGGTTTATCTTCAAATCCACGCGAAACCAATAGTTTAGCTTCAAATTCATTCGAAACACATGGTTTAGCTTAATACTCATGCGAAACACAAGATTTAGGTTCAAATTCATTCGAAACACATGGTTTAGCTTAATATCATTAGAAACAAATGTTCAGCTTCAAATATTAGTGATATAAATTAGTTAGCTTCAACTGCATGCGAAACAAACGAGTTAGCTTCAAATCCAAGCGAAACACTTGATTTTGCTTCAAGTCAATGCGATGTAGAAGGTTTAGCTTCAAATCAATGCGATGTAGACGGTTTAGCTTCAAATCCAAGCGAACCACATGATTTAGCTTCAAAATCCCATGCGGTACACATGATTACTTCAAATCCATGCGAAGTAGGAGGCTTAGCTTCAAATCCATGCGAAACAAATGATTTAGGTTCAGATACTTGCAATATAAGGTATAGCTTCAAATGCAGGTGAAACAAACGAGTTAGCTCCAAATGCATGCGAAACAAATGATTTAGCTTCAAATCAATGCGAAGTAGATGGTTAGCTTCAAATCCATGCGACACAAATGATTTAGATTCAAATACTTGCGATATAAATGATTAGCTTCAAATGCAGGCGAAACTAACGAGTTAGCTTCAAATCATGCGAAACACATGATTTAGCTTCAAATCAATGCGAAGTAGAAGGCTTGACTTCAAATCCATACGAAACAAATGATTTAGGTTCAAATACTTGCGGTATAAGTGATATAGCTTCAAATGCAGGTGAAACAAACGAGTTAGCTCCAAATCCATGCGAAACAAATGATTTAGCTTCAAATCAATGCGAAGTAGATGGTTTAGCTTCAAATCCATGCGGGACAAATGATTGAGCTTCAAACACTTCGGATGTAGGTGATATAGCTTCAACTGCTTGCGCAACACACGAATTAGCTTCAAATCCATGCGAAACACATGATTTAGCTTCAAATCAATGCGTTGTAGAAGGTTTAGCTTCAAATCCAACCGAAACAAAATGATTTAGGTTTAGATACTTACGATATAAGCGATATAGCTTCAAATGCAGGAGAAACAGACGAGTTAGCTTCAAATCCATGCGAAACACATGATTTAGCTTCAAATCAATGCGATGTAGAAGGCTTAACTTCAAATCCATACGAAACAAATGATTTAGGTTCAGATACTTGCGGTATAAGTGATATAGCTTCAAATGCAGGTGAAACAAACGAGTTAGCTCCAAATCCATGCGAAACAAATGATTTAGCTTCAAATCAATGCGAAGTAGATGGTTTAGCTTCAAATCCTTGCGGGGATAAATGATTGAGCTTCAAACACTTCGGATGTAGGTGATATAGCTTCAAATGCTTGCGCAACAAACGAATTAGCTTCAAATCCATGCGAAACACATGATTAAGATTCAAATCTTTGCGATGTAGAAGGTGTAGCTCCAAATCCATGCGACACATCTGATTTGGCTTCAAATACTTCGAATGTTGTGATATAGCTTCAAATGGAGACGAAACAAACGAGTTAGTTTCAAATCCATGCGAAACATGTGATTTAGCTTCAAATCAATGCGAAACATGTGATTTAGCTTCAAATCAATGCGATGTAGAAAGTTTAGCTTCAAATCCATCCGAACAATTGATCTAGGTTTAGATACTTGTAATATAAGCGAGATAGCATCAAATGCAGGGGAAACAAACGAGTTAGCTTCAAATCCATGCAAAACACATGCTTAAGATTCTAATCAATGCTATGTAGAAGGTTTAGCTTGAAATCCATGCGACGCAAATGATTTAGCTTCAGATACTTGCGATATAAGTGATGTAGCATCAATGCAGACGAAACAAACGAGTTAGCTTCAAATCCATGCGAAATACATGATTTAGCTTCAAATCATTGCGTTGTAGAAGGTTTAGCTTCAAATCCAACCGAAACAAATCATTTTGGTTTAGATACTTGCGATATAAGCGATATAGCTTCAAATGCAGGAGAAAACAAACGAGTTAGCTTCAATCCATGCGAAAAAGATGATTTAGCTTCAAATCAATGCGATGTAGAAGGTTTAGCTTCAAATCCAAGCGAACACGTGATTTAGCTTCAAATCAATGCGATGTAGAAGGTTTAGCTTCAAATCCAAGCGAAACACATGATTTAGCTTCAAATCAATGCGATGTAGTAGAATTAGCTTCAAATCAATGCGATGTAGGAGGTTTAGCTTCAAATCCAACCGAAACAAATGATTTAGGTTTAGAATGCAGGTGAAACAAACGAGTTAGCTCCAAATGCATGCGAAACAAAATGATTTAGCTTCAATCAATGCGAAGTAGATGGTTTAGCTTCAAATCCATGCGACACAAATGAATTAGCTTCAAATACTTGCGATATAAATGATATAGCTACAATGCAGACGAAACTAACGAGTTACCTTCAAATCCATGTGAAACACATGATTTAGCTTCAAATCAATGCGTTGTAGAAGGTTTAGCTTCAAATCCAACCGAAACAAATGATTTAGGTTTAGATACTTACGATATAAGCGATATAGCTTCAAATACAGGCGAAACAAACGAGTTAGCTTCAAATCCATGCGAAACACATGATTTAGCTTCAAATCAATGCGAGTAGAAGGGCTTAACTTCAAATCCATGCGAAACAAATGATTTAGGTTCAGATACTTGCGGTATAAGTGATATAGCTTCAAATGGAGGCGAAACAAACGAGTTAGTTTCAAATTCATGCGAAACATATGATTTTGCTGCAAATCCATGGGATGTAGAAGGTTTAGCTTCAAATCCATGCGGAACAAATGACTGAACTTCAAACACGTCGGATGTAGGTGATATAGCTTCAACTGCATGCGCAACAAACGAATTAGCTTCAAATCCATGCAAAACACATGATTTCGCTTCAAATCAAAGCGATGTAGAAGCTATAGCTGCACATCCAAGCGAAACACATGATTAACTTCAAATCAATGCGATGTAGAAGGTTTAGCTTCAATCCATGCGAAACCAATGATTTTAGCATCAGATACTGGCGATATAACTGATATAGCTTCAGATGCAGGGGAAACATACGAGTTAACATCAAAACCATGCAAAACACATAATTTAGCTGCAAATCAATGCGATGTAAAAGGTTAGCTTCAAATACAAGCGAAACACATGATTTGGCATCAGATACTTGCGATATAACTGAAATAGCTTCAAATGCAGGGGAAACAAACGAATGAGCATCAAATCCATGCGAACACATGATTTAGCAGCAAATCATTGCGATGTAGAAGGTTTAGCTTCAAATCCATGCGAAGCCAATGATTTAGCTTTAGATACTTCCGATATAAGTGTCATAGCTTCAAATGCGGACAAAACAAACGAGTCAGCTTCAAATCCATGCGAAACTACTGTTTAGCTACAACATACACGTGATATATATTATTTAGCTACAACTGCATGCGAAACAAACGATTTAGCTTCAAAATCCAAGCAAAACACATGATTACGCTTCAAATCAAAGCTATGTAGAAGGTTAAGTTTCAAATCCATGCGACACAAACGATTTATTTTCAGATACTTGCGATATAAGTGATATAGATTCAAATGCAGGGCAAACAAACGAGTTAGCTTCAAATACATGCTAAACACATGATTAGATTCAAGTCAATGCGATGTAGAAGGTTTAGCTTCAAATTCACGCGAAACCAATGATTTAGATTCAAATCAATTCGAAGTAGAAGGATTAGCTTCTAATCCATGCGAAGCAATGGTTTAGCTTCAAATACTTGTGATATACATGATTTAGCTGCAACTTCATGTGAAACAAACGTGTTATCTTCAAATCCATGCGAAACACATGATTTAGCTTAATATTCAAGCGAAACAGATAGTTTAGATTCAGACTCTTGTGATAAGCATGATTTAGCTTCAACTGCATGCGAAACAAACGAGTTAGCTTCAAATCCAAGGGAAACACATGATTTAGTTTCAAATCAATGCGAAGTAGATGTCTTCACTTCAAATCCCATGCGAAACAAATGATTTAGGTTCAGATACTTGCAATATAAGTGATACAGCTTCAAATGCAGGGGACACAACGAGTTATCTTCAAATACATGCAAAACTCATGATTAAGCTTCAAATCAATGCTATGTGGAAGGTTAGTTTCAAATCCATGCGACACAAATGATTTTGCTTCAAATCAATGCGAGTAGAAGGCATCGCTTCAAATCCATGCGAAACAAATGATTTAGCTGCAAATCAATGCGACGTACAAGATTTAGCTTCAAATCCATGCGAACAAATGATTTAGCATCAGATACTTGCGAAATAAGTGATACAGCTGCAAAATGCAAGAGAAACAAACGAGGTAGCTTCAAATCCATGAGAAACACATGACTTGGCTCTAAATCAATGCGATGTAGAAGGTTTACCTTCAAATCCATGCGAAACAAATGATTTAACATCAGATACTTGCGATATAACTGAAAATAGCTTCAAATGCAGGGGAATTAAACGAGTTAGCATCAAATCCATACAAAGCACAGGATTTAGTTTCAAATCAAAGCGATGTAGAAGGTATAGCTTCAAATCCAAGCGCAACACATGATTAGCTTCAAATCAATGCGATGTAGAAGGTTTACCTTCAATCCACGCGAAACCAATAGTTTAGCTTCAAATTCATTCGAAACACATGGTTTAGCTAATACTCATGCGAAACACAAGATTTAGGTTCAAATTCATTCGAAACACATGGTTTAGCTTAATATTCATTAGAAACAAATGGTTCAGCTTCAAATATTAAGTGATATAAATTAGATAGCTTCAACTGCATGCGAAACAAACGAGTTAGCTTCAAATCCAAGCGAAACACTTGATTTTGCTTCAAATCAATGCGATGTAGAAGGTTTAGCTTCAAATCAATGCGATGTAGACGGTTTAGCATCAAATCCAAGCGAAACACATGATTTAGCTTCAAATCCAAGCGAAACACATGATTTAGCTTTAAATCCATGCGAAGTGGAAGGCTTAGCTCCAAATCCATGCGACACATCTGATTTGGCTTCAAATACTTTCGAATGTTTGTGATATAGCTTCAAATGGAGATGAAAACAAACGAGTTAGTTTCAAATCCATGCGAAACATGTGATTTAGCTTCAAATCAATGCGATGTAGAAGGATTAGCTTCAAATCAATGCGATGTATAAGTTTTAGCTTCAAATCAATGCGACACAAATGATTTTTCTCCAAATACTCGCGATACAAGTGATATAGCTTCAAACATAGGCGAAACAAGTTAAATTCAATTCCATGCGATACACATGATTAGCTTCAAAAATTGGGATATAAGTGATATAGCGTCAATGCAGACGAATCAAACGAGTTAGCTTCAAAATCCATGCGGTACACATGATTTAGCTTCAATCCATGCGAAGTAGGAGGCTTAGCTTCAAATCCATGCGAAACAAATGATTTAGGTTCAGATACTTGCATTATAAGTGATATAGCTTCAAATGCAGGTGAAACAAACGAGTTAGCTCCAAATGCATGCGAAAACAAATGATTTAGCTTCAAATCAATGCGAAGTAGATGGTTTAGCTTCAAATCCATGCGACACAAATGATTTAGATTCAATACATGCGATATAAATGATATAGCTTCAAATGCAGGCGAAACTAACGAGTTACCTTCAAATCCATGTGAAACACATGATTTAGCTTCAAATCAATGCGTTGTAGAAGGTTTAGCTTCAAATCCAACCGAAACAAATGATTTAGGTTTAGATACTTACGATATAAGTGATATAGCTTCAAATGCAGGAGAAACAAACGAGTTAGCTTCAAATCCATGCGAAACACATGATTTAGCTTCAAATCAATGCGAAGTAGAAGGCTTGACTTCAAATCCATACGAAACAAATGATTTAGGTTCAAATACTTGCGGTATAAGTGATATAGCTTCAAATGCAGGTGAAACAAACGAGTTAGCTCCAAATCCATGCGAAACAAATGATTTAGCTTCAAATCAATGCGAAGTAGATGTTTAGCTTCAAATCCATGCGGGACTAATGATTGAGCTTCAAACACTTCGGATGTAGGTGATATAGCTTCAACTGCTTGCGCAACAAACGAATTAGCTTCAAATCCATGCCAAACACATGATTTAGCTTCAAATCAATGCGTTGTAGAAGGTTTAGCTTCAAATCCAACCGAAACAAATGATTTAGGTTTAGATACTTACGATTAAGCGATATTGCTTCAAATGCAGGAGAAACAAACGAGTTTGCATCAAATCCATGCAAAACACATGATTTATCTTCAAGTCAATGCGATGTAGAAGGTTTAGCTTCAAATCCAAGCGAAACATATGATTTAGCTTCAAGTCAATGCTATGTAGAAGGTTTAGCTTCAAACCCATGCGAAGCACATCATTTAGCTTGAAATCAATGCGATGTAGAAGGTTTAACTCCAAATCAATGGGATGTAGAAGGTTAACTTCAAATCCATGCGACAGAAATGACTTAGCATCAGATACAGGCGATATAAGTGATATAGCTTCAAATGCAGGAGAAACAAACGAGTTAGCTTCAAATCTATTGCGGTGTAGAAGGTTTAGCTTCAAATGCATAATAAACCAATGATCAGCTTCAGATACTTGCGATATAAGTGATATAGCTTGAAATGCAGACGGAACAAACGAGCTAGCTTCAAATCTATGAGATGTAGAATGTTTAGCTTCAAATGCATGCGAAACTAATTATTTAGCTTCAGATACTTGCGATATAAGTGATATAGCCTTAGATGCAGACGAAACAAACGAGGTATCTTCAAATCCATGAGAATCACATGATTTAGCTTCAAATAAATGCGATTTAGAAGGTTAAGCTTCAAATGCATGCGAAACAAATGATTTAGCTTCAGATACTTGAGATATAAGTGATATAGCGTCAAATGCTGTCGAAACGAACGACTTTGCTTCAAATCCATGCATAACACATGATTAAGCTTCAAATCAATGCTATGTAGAAGGTTTAACTTCAAATCCATGCGACGCAAATGATTTAGCTTCAGAGACATGCGATATAAGTGATATTGCTTCAAATGCAGACGAATCAAACGAGTTGCTTCAAAATCCATGCGATTACACATGATTTACCTCAAATCAATACGATGTAGAAGGTTTAGCTTCATATCCATGCGCCACAAATGATTGGATTCAAATGCTTGCGATATAAATGATATAGCTACAAATGCATGCGAAACAAACGAGTTATCGTCAAAGCCATGCAAAACACATGATTTAGATTCAAGTCAATGCTTTGTAGAAGGTTTAGCTTCAAATCCATACGAAACACATGATTTAGCTGCAAATCAATGCGATGTAGAATGTTTAGATGCAAATCCATGCGGTATACATTATGTAGCATCAAATCAATGCCGATGTAGAAGGTTAGCTTCAAATCCATGCGACACAAATGATTCGGCTTCAAATCCTTGCGATATAAATTATATATGTTCAAATGCAGACGAAACAAAAGAGTTAGCTTCAAATCCATGCGACACAAATGATTTAGCTTCAGATACTTGCGATATAAGTGATATAGCGTCAAATGCAGGCGAAACGAACGAGTTAGCTTCAAATGCATGCGATACACATGATTTAGCTGCAAATCAATGCGATGTACAAGATTTATCTTCAAATCCATGCGAAACAAATTATATAGTATCAGATACTTGCGATATAAGTGACACAGCTTCAAATGCAGGGGAAACAAACGAGTTAGCATAAAAACTCATGTGAAAAATATGATTCAACTGCAAATCAATGCGATGTAGAAGGTTTAGCTTAAAATCCATCCGACACATAATTTATCTTCAAATCAATGGAATGTAGAAGGTTTAGCTTCATATCTATATGAAACAAATGATTGAGCTTCAAACACTTGGGATGTAGGTTATATAGCTTCAACTGCATGCGAAACAAACGAGCTAGCTTCCAATCCATGCGAAACACATGATGTAGCAGCAAATCAATGCGATGTAGAAGGTTTAGCTTCAAATCTATGCGAAACAAATGATTTAGGTTTACATACTTGCGATATAAGTGATATAGCTTCAAATGCAGGATATAAAAACGAGTTAGCTTCAAATCCATGCAAAACACATGATTTGTCCTCAAATACTTACGATATTACTGATATAGATTCAAATGAAGACGAAACAAACGAGTTAGCTTCAAATCTATTCGATGTAGAAGGTTTAGCATCAAATCCATGCGATACCAATGATTTAGCTTCAGATGCTTGCGATATAAGTGATATAGCTTCAAATGCAGAGGAATCAAACGAATTAGCTTGAGATCCATGCAAAACACATGATTAAGCTTCAAATCAATGCGATATAGAAGGTCTAGTTTCAAATCCATGCGAAACAATGATTTAGCATCAGATACTTGCGATATAAGTGATATAGCTTCAAATGCAGCGAAAACAAACGACTTAGCTTCAAACCCACGCAAAACACGTGAATAAGATTCAAATCAGTACTATGTAGAAGGTTTAGCTTCAAATCCATGCGACACAAATGATTGAGCTTCAGATACTTACGATATAAGTGTTATACCTTCAAATGGCAGACGAAACAAACGACTTAGCTTCAAATCCAAGCGAAACACATGATTTAGCTTCAAATCAATGCGTTGTAGAAGGTTTAGCTTCATATCTATGCGAAACAAATGATTGAGCTTCAAACACTTGAGATGTAGGTTATATAGCTTCAACTGCATGCGAAACAAACGAGCTAGCTTCCAATCCATGCAAAACACATGATGTAGCAGCAAATCAATGCGATGGTAGAAGGTTTAGCTTCAAATCCACGCCAAACCAATGATTTAGCTTCAGATACTTGCGATATAAGTGATATAGCTTCAAATCGGACTAATCAAACGAGGTAGCTTCATATCAAAGAGAAACACATGATTTAGCTTCAAATCAATGCGATGTAGAATGTTTATCTTCAAATCCATGCGAAACAAATGGTTTAGCTTCAATTATTTGTGATATACATGATATCGTTTCACCTGCATGCGAAACAAACGAGTTAGCTTTAAATCCACGCGAAACTCGTGATTTAGCTCCATATCAATGCGAAGTAGAAGGCTTAGCTTCAAATCCATGCTAAACGAAAATATTTAGTATCAAATACTTGCGTATATAAGTAATATAGCTTCATATGCAAACGAAAAAAACGAGTTAGCTTCAAATCCAAGCGAGTGACATGATTTAGCTTCAAATCAATGCGAGTTAGAAGATTTAGCTTGAAATGCATGCGTTACAATGATTTAGCATCACATACTTGCGATATATGTGATATAGCTTCAAATGCAGGGGAATCAAACGAGTTAGCTTCAAATCCATGCAAAACACATGATTTAGCTTCAAATCAATTCAAAGTAGAAGGATTAGCTTCAAATCCATGCGAAACAAATGGTTTAGCTACAAATACTTTTGATATAACTGATATGATTTCAAATGCAGACGAAACAATCGAGTTAGCTTTAAAAACCAAGCGAATCACATGATCTAGCTTCAAATCAATGCAATATAGAAGGTCTAGTTTCAAAACCCTTGCGAAACAAATGATTTAGCATCAGATACTTGCGATATAAGTGATATAGCTTTAAATGCAGAAGAAACAGACGAGTTTGCTTCAAATCCATGCGAAACACATGGACTTAGCTGCAAATCAATGCGATGTAGAAGGTTTAGCTTCAAATCCATGCGACACAAATGATGAGCTTCAGATACTTACGATATAAGTGTTATACCTTCAAATACAGACGAAACAAACGACTTAGCTTCAAATCCATGCGAAACCAATGATTTAGCTTCAGCTGCTTGCGATATAAGTGATATAGCTTCAAATGCAGGGAATCAAACGAGTTAGCTTGAAATCCATGCAAAACACAGGATTAAGATTCAAATCAATGCGATGCTGATGGTTTAGCTTCAAATCCATGCGAAACAAATGATTCAGCATCAAATACTTGCGATATAAGTGATATAGCTTCAAATGCGACTAAACAAACGAGATAGCTTCATATCCAAGCGAAACACATGATTTAGCTTCAAATCAATGCGATGTAGAAGGTTTAGCTTCAAATCCATGCGAAACCTATGATTTAGCTTCAGCTGCTTGCGAATATAAGTGATATAGCTTCAAATGAAGACTATACAAACGAGTTAGCTTCATATCAATGCGATGTAGAAAGTTCAGCTTCAAATCCATGCGACACAAATGATTTAGCTTAAGATACTTGCGATATATGTGATACAGTTTCAAATGCAGGCGAAAAAAACGAGTTAGCTTCAAATCCATGCGAAACAAATGATTTAGCAGTAAATCAATGCAATGTAGAAGGTTTAGCATCAAATACATGCGAAAACAATAATTTAGCTTCAGATACTTGCGATAAATGTGGCATAGATTCAAATACAAACGAAACAAACCAGTTAGCTTAAATTCCATGCGTAACAGATGATTTAGCAACAAATCAATGCGAAGTATAAGGTTTAGCTTCAAATCCATGCGAAACAAATGAATTAGCTTCAAACCCATGCGATTACACATGATTTAGCAGCAAATCAATGCGATGAAGAAGGTTTGCTTCAAATCCATGCGAAACTAATGATTTAGCTTCAGATACTAGCGATATAAGTGATATAGCTTCAAATGGAGGGGAAACAAACGAGTTAGCTCCAAATCCAAGCGAATCATACGATTTAGCTTCAAATCAATGCGATTTAGAAGGTTTAAGTTCAAATCCAGGCGAAACAAATAATTTACTTTCAAAACGCTTGGATAAAAGTGATATAGCTTTAAATGCAGAAGAAACAGACGAGTTTGCTTCAAATCCCTGCGAAACACATGACTTAGCTGCAAATCAATGCGATGTAGAAGGTTAGCTTGAAATCCATGCGAAACAAATGATTTATCTCAAACACTTGGGATATAAGTGATATGTCTTCAAATGCAGACGAAACAAACGATTTAGCTTCCAATCGAAGCGAATCACATGATTTAGCTTCAAATCAATGCGATGTAGAAAGTCTAGCTGCAAATCCATGCGAAACAAATTATTTAGCTTCAGATACTTGCGATATAAGTGATACAGCTACAAATGCAGACGAAATAAACGATTTAGCTTCCAATCCAATCGAAACACATGATTTAGCTTTAAATCAATGCGATGTAGAAGATTTAGCTTCAAATCCATGAGACGCAAATGATTTAGCTTCAGATACTTGCGATATAAGTGATATTGCTTCAAATGCAGACGAATCAAACGAGTTAGCTTCAAAATCCATGCGATACACATGATTAAGCTCCAAATCAATGCTATGTAGAAGGATTAGCATCAAATCCATGCGACAGAAATGATTTAGCTTCTGATACTTACGATATAAGTGATATAGTTTCAAATGCAGACGAATCAAACGAGTTAGCTTCAAAATCCATGCGAAACGCATGATTTAGCTGCAAATCAATGCGATGACGAAAGTTTAGATACAAATCCATGCGGTACACATGATGTAGTATCCAATCAATGCGATGTAGAAGGTTTAGCTTCAAATCCATTCGACACAAATGATTTGGCTTCAAATCCTTGCGATATAAATTATATAGTTTCAAATGCAGACGAAACGAGTTAGCTTCAAATCCATGCAAAACACATGATTAGGCTTCAAATGAATGCTACGTAGAAGGTTTAGCTTCAAATGCATGCTGCTCAAATGATAGAGCTTCAGATACTTGCGATATAAGTGTGATAGCTTCAAATGCAGACGAAACAAACGAGTTAGCTTCCAATCCAAGCGAATCACATGATTTAGCTTCAAATCAATGCGATGTAGCAAGTTCAGCTTCAAATCCATGCGACACAAATGATTTAGCTTAAGATACTTGCGATATATGTGATACAGTTTCAAATGCAGGCGAAACAAGCGAGTTAGCTTCAAACCCATGCGATACACATGATTTAGCAGCAAATCAATGCGATGAAGAAGGTTTGGCTTCAAATCCATGCGAAACTAATGATTTAGCTTCAGATGCTAGCGATGTAAGTGATATAGCTTCAATTGCAGACGAAACAAACGAGTTAGCTCCAAATCCATGCGAAACACATGATATAGCAGCAAATCAATGCGATGTAGAAAGTTAAGCTTCAAATCCATGCGAAACAAATGATTTAGCTTAAGATACTAGCGATATAAGTGATATAGCTTCAAATGGAGGGGAATCAAACGAGTTAGCTCCAAATTCAAGCGAATCATACGATTTAGCTTCAAATCAATGCGATTTAAAAGGTTTAAGTTCAAATCCAGGCGAAACATATAATTTACTTTCTAACGCTTGGGATATAAGTGATATAGCTTCAAATGCAGAAGAAACAGACGAGTTTGCTTCACATCCATGCGAAATACATGATTAAGGTTCAAATACATAGGAAAGACAAGATTTAGGTTCAAATTCATGCGAAACACATGGTTCAGATTCAAAATCATGCGAAACCAATGATTTAGCTTCAGATACTTGTGATATAAGTGACATAGCTTTAAATGCAGACGAAACAAACGAGTTAGCTTCAAATCCATGCGAAACACATGATTTAGCTGCAAATCAATGCGATGTAAAAGGTTTAGCTTCAAATCCAAGCGAAACACATGATTTAGCATCAGATACTTGCGATATAACTGAAATAGCTTGAAATGCAGGGGAAACAAACTAGTTAGCATCAAATCCATGCGAAACACACGATTTAGCTGCAAATCAATGCGATGTAGAAGGTTTAGCTTCAAATCCATGCGAAGCAAATGATTTAGCTTCAAATCAATGCGATGTAGAAGGTTTAGCCTCAAATCCATGCGAAACAAATGATTTACCTACAAACACTTGGGATATAAGTGATATAGCAGGAAATGCAGACGAATCAAACGGGGAAGCTTCAAAATCCATGCGATACATATCATTTATCTTCAAATCGATACGAAGTAGAAGGCTTAGATTCAAATCCATGCGAAACAAATGATTTAGCTGCAAATCAATCGGATGTAGAAGGTTTAGCTTCAAATCCAAACGAAACACATGATTTAGCTTCAAATCAATGCGACGTAGAAAGTTCAGCTTCAAATCCATGCGACACAAATGATTTAGCTTCAGATACTTGCGATATAAGTGATATTGCTTTAAATGCAGACGAATCAAACGAGTTAGCTTCAAAATCCATGCGATATACATGACTTAGCTTCAAATCAATGCGATGTAGAATGTTTAGCTTCAAATCCTTGCGATACAAATGATTTAGCTTCAAACACTTGGGATATAAGTGAAATAGCTTCAAATGCAGACGAAACAAACGAGTCAGCTTGATATCCATGCTAAGCACATGATTTAGCTGCAAATCAATGCTATGTAGAAGGTTTAGCTTCAAATCCATGCGAAACAAATGATTTAATATCAGATACTGGCGATATAACTGATATAGCTTCAAGTGCAGGGGAAACAAACGAGTTAGCATCAAATCCATGCGAAATACATGATTTAGCTTCAAATCAATGCGATGTAGAAGGTTTAGCTTCAAATCCATGCGAAACAAATGATTTACCTACAAACACTTGGAATATAAGTGATATAGCAGGAAATGCAGACGAATCAAACGGGGAAGCTTCAAAATCCATGCGATAGACATCATTTAGCTTTAAATCCATGCGAAGTAGAAGGCTTAGCTTGAAATCCATCCGAAACAATTGATTTAGGTTTAGATACTTGTAATATAAGCGAGATAGCATCAAATGCAGGGGAAACAAACGAGTTAGCTTCAAATCCATGCGAAACACATGATTAAGATTCTAATCAATGCTATGTAGAAGGTTTAGCTTCAAATCCATGCGACGCAAATGATTTAGCTTCAGATACTTGCGATATTAGTGATGTAGCATCAAATGCAGACGAAACAAACGAGTTAGCTTCAAATCCATGCGAAATACATGATTTAGCTTCAAATCATTGCGTTGTAGAAGGTTTAGCTTCAAATCCAACCGAAACAAATCATTTTGGTTTAGATACTTGCGATATAAGCGATATAGCTTCAAATGCAGGAGAAACAAACGAGTTAGCTTCAAATCCATGCGAAAAAGATGATTTAGCTTCAAATCAATGCGATGTAGAAGGTTTAGCTTCAAATCCAAGCGAAACACATGATTTAGCTTCAAATCAATGCGATGTAGAAGGTTTAGCTTCAAATCCAAGCGAAACACATGATTTAGCTTCAAATCAATGCGATGTAGTAGAATTAGCTTCAAATCAATGCGATGTCGGAGGCTTAGCTTCAAATCCAACCGAAACAAATGATTTAGGTTTAGAATGCAGGTGAAACAAACGAGTTAGCTCCAAATGCATGCGAAACAAACGAGTTAGCTTCAAATCCAAGGGAAACACATGATTTAGTTTCAAATCAATGCGAAGTAGAAGTCTTCACTTCAAATCCATGCGAAACAAATGATTTAGGTTCAGATACTTGCAATATAAGTGATATAGCTTCAAATGCAGGAGAAACAAACTGGTCAGCTCCATATCCATGCGAAACATGTGATTTAGCTTCAAATTAATGGCATGTAGAAGGTTTAGCTTCAGATCCATGCGAAACAAAAGATTGAGCTACGAACACATGGGATATAGGTGATATAGATTCAACTGCATGCGAAACAAACGAGTTAGCTTCAAATCCATGCGAAACACAGAATTTAGATGCAAATCAATGCGATGTAGAAGGTTTAGCTGCACATCCACGCGAAAAATATGATTTAGCATCAGATACTTGCGATATAAGTGATACAGCTTCAAATGCAGGGGACACAAACGAGTTATCTTCAAATACATGCAAAACTCATGATTAAGCTTCAAATCAATGCTATGTGGAAGGTTTAGTTTCAAATCCATGCGACACAAATGATTTAGCTTCAAATCAATGCGAAGTAGAAGGCATCGCTTCAAATCCATGCGAAACAAATGATTTAGCTGCAAATCAATGCGACGTACAAGATTTAGCTTCAAATCCATGCGAAACAAATGATTTAGCATCAGATACTTGCGAAACAAGTGATACAGCTGCAAATGCAAGAGAAACAAACGAGGTAGCTTCAAATCCATGCCAAACACATGATTTAGCTTCAAATCAATGCGTTGTAGAAGGTTTAGCTTCAAATCCAACCGAAACAAATGATTTAGGTTTAGATACTTACGATATAAGCGATATAGCTTCAAATGCAGGAGAAACAAACGAGTTAGCTTCAAATCCATGCGAAACACATGATTTAGCTTCAAATCAATGCGATGTAGAAGGCTTAACTTCAAATCCATACGAAACAAATGATTTAGGTTCAGATACTTGCGGTATAAGTGATATAGCTTCAAATGCAGGTGAAACAAACGAGTTAGCTCCAAATCCATGCGAAACAAATGATTTAGCTTCAAATCAATGCGAAGTAGATGGTTTAGCTTCAAATCCTTGCGGGATAAATGATTGAGCTTCAAACACTTCGGATGTAGGTGATATAGCTTCAAATGCTTGCGCAACAAACGAATTAGCTTCAAATCCATGCGAAACACATGATTAAGATTCTAATCAATGCTATGTAGAAGGTTTAGCTTCAAATCCATGCGACGCAAATGATTTAGCTTCAGATACTTGCGATATAAGTGATGTAGCATCAAATGCAGACGAAACAAACGAGTTAGCTTCAAATCCATGCGAAATACATGATTTAGCTTCAAATCATTGCGTTGTAGAAGGTTTAGCTTCAAATCCAACCGAAACAAATCATTTTGGTTTAGATACTTGCGATATAAGCGATATAGCTTCAAATGCAGGAGAAACAAACGAGTTAGCTTCAAATCCATGCGAAAAAGATGATTTAGCTTCAAATCAATGCGATGTAGAAGGTTTAGCTTCAAATCCAAGCGAAACACATGATTTAGCTTCAAATCAATGCGATGTAGAAGGTTTAGCTTCAAATCCAAGCGAAACACATGATTTAGCTTCAAATCAATGCGGTGTAGTAGAATTAGCTTCACATCAATGCGATGTAGGAGGCTTAGCTTCAAATCCAACCGAAACAAATGATTTAGGTTTAGAATGCAGGTGAAACAAACGAGTTAGCTCCAAATGCATGCGAAACAAACGAGTTAGCTTCAATCCAAGGGAAACACATGATTTAGTTTCAAATCAATGCGAAGTAGAAGTCTTCACTTCAAATCCATGCGAAACAAATGATTTAGGTTCAGATACTTGCAATATAAGTGATATAGCTTCAAATGCAGGAGAAACAAACTAGTCAGCTCCATATCCATGCGAAACATGTGATTTAGCTTCAAATTAATGGCATGTAGAAGGTTTAGCTTCAGATCCATGCGAAACAAAAGATTGAGCTACGAACACATGGGATATAGGTGATATAGATTCAACTGCATGCGAAACAAACGAGTTAGCTTCAAATCCATGCGAAACACAGAATTTAGATGCAAATCAATGCGATGTAGAAGGTTTAGCTGCACATCCACGCGAAAAATATGATTTAGCATCAGATACTTGCGATATAAGTGATACAGCTTCAAATGCAGGGGACACAAACGAGTTATCTTCAAATACATGCAAAACTCATGATTAAGCTTCAAATCAATGCTATGTGGAAGGTTTAGTTTCAAATCCATGCGACACAAATGATTTAGCTTCAAATCAATGCGAAGTAGAAGGCATCGCTTCAAATCCATGCGAAACAAATGATTTAGCTGCAAATCAATGCGACGTACAAGATTTAGCTTCAAATCCATGCGAAACAAATGATTTAGCATCAGATACTTGCGAAACAAGTGATACAGCTGCAAATGCAATTGAAACAAACGAGGTAGCTTCAAATCCATGCCAAACACATGATTTAGCTTCAAATCAATGCGTTGTAGAAGGTTTAGCTTCAAA
The DNA here is from genome assembly GCF_051020955.1 of Megalopta genalis. Lineage (NCBI taxonomy): Eukaryota > Metazoa > Arthropoda > Insecta > Hymenoptera > Halictidae > Megalopta > Megalopta genalis. The sequence continues at coordinate 46,253 of NW_027477945.1, forward strand.
TCCAACCGAAACAAATGATTTAGGTTTAGATACTTACGATATAAGCGATATAGCTTCAAATGCAGGAGAAACAAACGAGTTAGCTTCAAATCCATGCGAAACACATGATTTAGCTTCAAATCAATGCGATGTAGAAGGCTTAACTTCAAATCCATACGAAACAAATGATTTAGGTTCAGATACTTGCGGTATAAGTGATATAGCTTCAAATGCAGGTGAAACAAACGAGTTAGCTCCAAATCCATGCGAAACAAATGATTTAGCTTCAAATCAATGCGAAGTAGATGGTTTAGCTTCAAATCCTTGCGGGATAAATGATTGAGCTTCAAACACTTCGGATGTAGGTGATATAGCTTCAAATGCTTGCGCAACAAACGAATTAGCTTCAAATCCATGCGAAACACATGATTAAGATTCTAATCAATGCTATGTAGAAGGTTTAGCTTCAAATCCATGCGACGCAAATGATTTAGCTTCAGATACTTGCGATATAAGTGATGTAGCATCAAATGCAGACGAAACAAACGAGTTAGCTTCAAATCCATGCGAAATACATGATTTAGCTTCAAATCATTGCGTTGTAGAAGGTTTAGCTTCAAATCCAACCGAAACAAATCATTTTGGTTTAGATACTTGCGATATAAGCGATATAGCTTCAAATGCAGGAGAAACAAACGAGTTAGCTTCAAATCCATGCGAAAAAGATGATTTAGCTTCAAATCAATGCGATGTAGAAGGTTTAGCTTCAAATCCAAGCGAAACACATGATTTAGCTTCAAATCAATGCGATGTAGAAGGTTTAGCTTCAAATCCAAGCGAAACACATGATTTAGCTTCAAATCAATGCGATGTAGTAGAATTAGCTTCAAATCAATGCGATGTAGGAGGCTTAGCTTCAAATCCAACCGAAACAAATGATTTAGGTTTAGAATGCAGGTGAAACAAACGAGTTAGCTCCAAATGCATGCGAAACAAACGAGTTAGCTTCAAATCCAAGGGAAACACATGATTTAGTTTCAAATCAATGCGAAGTAGAAGTCTTCACTTCAAATCCATGCGAAACAAATGATTTAGGTTCAGATACTTGCAATATAAGTGATATAGCTTCAAATGCAGGAGAAACAAACTAGTCAGCTCCATATCCATGCGAAACATGTGATTTAGCTTCAAATTAATGGCATGTAGAAGGTTTAGCTTCAGATCCATGCGAAACAAAAGATTGAGCTACGAACACATGGGATATAGGTGATATAGATTCAACTGCATGCGAAACAAACGAGTTAGCTTCAAATCCATGCCAAACACAGAATTTAGATGCAAATCAA